>NC_061491.1:664572-964572 GCF_022539355.2 Hippoglossus stenolepis
AACGTGACACGTTCACAGTCAGGACATCAGGGTTAAAGTGAACGGAATGATCCGGAGACATGATTCGACACCATCGCTTAATAACTAAATGCATGTGGTTCATGTGTGAGGAGGGACAGAGACGAGCGGAGACACAAACACTCCTGCAGACAGAAGTTCTTCCGGCAAATTATGACGTAACACAGTGTTTTAACTTCACTGTTGCAGAAGAAGCGACGTCCCGTTTACCCAGGAACATAAATATGAATTCATCAGGTTTTTATAAAAATCAGTTCTAAGTGTGAGTAGTTAGAAAACAAGAAAGGAACAGAGTCACTTTGTTGACCAGCGGAGTAATGAGCCTTAGTGCAGTGGTGCTGATTTAAGATAAGATAGACCATTATTGATCCACACACCGGGGAAATTCAGTTGTTACAGCAGCAGGGCCGTCAGAATAAGGTAGACAAGAGACTAAAAAAATATAAAAAGTCAATAGAATTAAAATAAACATAAAAATTAAATTAAAAAAATGCTAAGTATTTACATGATAGACACCTTTTCACTGTAGTGGTTTGTATGAAATTGTATAAGTAAAGTGCAGTGGCACAGGATGATTGTAAGGACAAGTAAAGTGTTTTGTGCATAAGAACAAAAATTGTACATAAGAAGAACACTGTACATAAACACACAAAAGTAATTTTCTGGTCATTTGACTTATATTGCGGTATATATTATATCGACTGATGAAAAAAAAAATGTTTGTGATAAGATCGCCCAGCCCTAGTTGGTTTACACACTGACTGAATCCAATTGAGTCTAATATTGAAATGAATGCAACACTAAGGCTATTATTATTATTATTATATTAAAGTCACCGACAAGAATAACTATTACTTAATAATGAATACTGTAATATCTGATTTTAGGACTAGGCTTGATTTTTAAAAATTAAAAAAAATTCTGTTTAAAAATTCAGAATAAGCGCCAGGAGCATGGTACACTACAGTTACCAGGATTGGCTGTTGTGATTTCTTGGGTGGGTGTGGCAGAAGAAGAAAAAGACTTTCAGATGAGTTATAGTTTAGTTTAGGTATGGTCTGACCTTGTTTGTAGGGTCAGGGACAAGTTCCCGAAATTATCATGTACCAATGGAAATATAGTATAAGACGACGACAAACAAAAAAAGTCAAAGAAAAACAACACACATCATGCCTAGAAGGAAGCACTGTCGTGATGCCTAATGCAAGAGATTAGAGTGCAGTTGTGAATCTAAGGTTTGCTGATTGGCCGGTAGTATGCTAATAATAGCTACAGAAATCAGCAGCAGTGTATACTCTGTATTGATGTGTAAGATATGGAAAATTAACCTGACAAGAATGAACCCCTCAGGGGCAACCATGTTGTGTAGTTTAAAAAATGACCATGGAAGATGGTCTACTTCCTCTTTAAAACCTTTGTCAAAATGACTTTCTCAGTTACCGTCAACAAAGGACAAGAAAATGAATGTACCTTCCACTGCATGTGTTCGCTGATGGCCAAATCTACACAGCCTCCTCAAGGGGAAAGCGAGCCACCAATGTCAAATTAATCAGATCTGCACAAAATTGAACTTGCTTGATAGCATCAGCACTCTACAGATTTCTTTTCACAAATATCTCAGCATTTTTTTTGATAAATTCCTGGATTCACCTCCTGATCCGAATCTGTACCAGAATTTAATGGGGTCTTTTATACCATACCAAATCCTTCCTGTTGTTCTCTAACAAAGTCTCTGATTTAATCCTTGACCAATGAGACTATTGATAATTAACTGCTCATATTGTTATTACCTCCGCTCAGGAGGTTATGTTTTCATCTGCGTGCATTTGTTTGTTTCTTTTTCACCAAAAGTAGCTGGTATACGCAGGTTTTTTCCGCAAACAAAAAACTCAGACACTATCTCACTTCGTCTTGCCAAAGTGTTGACTTCCCCCTGGGTGTCTTGTTTACATTACTGCCAATTATAGCCAGAGCCAATTTAAACCTGTTGACTTTCCAAACCTCATAGCTTGTGAACACACTGTCATTAGGCAGATAAATGGTGGGCCTCTGTTCTGAGGCCTTGACCTCAGTGTGTGAGTGCATCACCAGGAGAAAATCCTAGATCACTCTACCATTATATCAGTATTCAAAGAACACCACTGCATCATGTCGTTATAATGTAGTATACGTCTATGTCTATTGAGCAAGTATTAAGTCTGATTTATAGTGTACTAAAATCATCTGAAGCCAATGTGAAAATTATTTAATTAACAGCTCTGTGTTACTCCTTTTCCACCAAGGCAGTTCCCGGGCTAATTCGGAGCCTAAGAGATGTGTCTGATGAAACGATGTATGTGTCTGCGTGTTGGCGTGAGAGAGGAGAGATTGAGTGGAGTCAGGAGGGCTAAATACAAGATTGAATCCCTGTTGCTATAAGGAAAGATTTTACTAATTGAAGAAAGGTTTTCGATAATTATGTGTTGATCAAGATGTCGGCTCACTGACAGTGTGTGCTTGCTTCTGCGTGTCAGTGCCCTTGGAAAAGGGGTATGTGAGTTAATGGGTATTTGTTTGTCAGTAATGCAAGTTGTGACAAAGGTGTTTTTTCAGACCTTTTCAATCTCGTTACTGCTTTCTTTGCACATTTCACCGGCGCCCTTCCTACCAGAACACACACCAGTCAAATGAAAATCCTGAAATGCATTATTCATGTCTAATTTTGTTTTTGGCTGTGTCTTACAGTAATTCAGTCCCTCATTGCACTGGTGAACGACCCCCAGCCGGAGCATCCCCTGAGGGCAGACCTAGCAGAAGAATACTCAAAGGACCGTAAAAAATTCTTGAAGAACGCTGAAGAGTTTACAAAGAAACATGGTGAAAAGCGGCCAATGGACTGATCACCTGATGAGTGTGGAGCCCTCTGTCTCTCTCTTTCTTCCCCTCTTCTTTAATCTCTCTGCCCAAATACCTATCTTGCTCCCGCCTCTCTGCTCTCCCCCACACCTCACCTTCGCTCACTCTCCTTACCCCTTCGCTCCCAAATCGCACCTCCCTGCAGCCCAGGAGCCGCCTAGCTAAAGCTAGGCAGCGGCAGCCTATGCCGCCCTCCCCATCCAGGACTCTCTGTGGATCAGACAGCTTCCTCCCCCTCCTCTTCCTCCTCCTTCTCAGCCATAAACATCCAGACCATTTCTAACTTTCTACTCTTTTCTTAAAGTGAAAAATGGAAAAAGAAATGCTAAGGGAACATGATGTTCAGATGAAATGTTAGATGGAAATACTCGGAGTAACGTGATCATTTTCTGTAGGATTTTCCTCTATATAAACAACTATTGTGTTAAATAGATTTCACATAGACATGGTTTTTCTGAGGTATTTTATTTTTTTCTGAGCAGGAAAAGTGGTTGATTACTCAATTTCTTTTACCCTTTCATCAGTAATCTTAACTAAAAACAAACATGACTGAAAGAAGAGAAGCTGCAGCTTGGACTGGGAGCTATGTGCTGACTGATGTGTTTCCTTTACATCACCTCCTTCTAGACTTGCACTGCACTCTGTGGAACAATCCATCTTGCATCTTCCTCCCCATGGTTTGTAACCCACTGAGCAGAAACATACAATAACAAGCCATATATGAATTGAATTGTTATTGCTAAAAAAGCTACAGAAGATTCTTGAGTGTTAAAATAGAAACAATTGGTTCGTAGGTATCATCAGCAGGCCCTCAAATACAAGCTGCATGATACTATCTACACATTTTCTCAATATACTTTGATGATGTTTTGCAACCTAGATCGTTTGCACTCAGACCCTGCTGTTAAAACTGTTTTCTGCATCACAAATGGCTACTGTGAGTTTCTTTTACTAATTTTTATTATTTTCTTTCTCCAACTTAACTTGTTTTGATTGGCACTTGATACATTAAATTGGTGGAAATGTGGGAAGAACCTGTTGTGTTAATTTGAATATTCCATGCGTGTCTCCTTTCCTAGTATTTTTGGGCACCCCAGTATAATCATTTATCGCATCAGAACCCTTTACCACACTGAGACATATTCCAGCTGACAACCAGCTGCCTAGCTAGATGGATAGATACTTTATTGACCCAGAGGGAAAGGGACCGGGTGGTCAGGAGCAGCAGAGTAGAAGGTGGATGCACTGAGCTGGAATGGATCTCAACTCGTCAACGCAATCCTTAAAACAGGCTCCTTGAAACCAGCTGGGAGAGGGCTGGCTGTCCAAGGATGTGTTCGGACAAGGGAAAGGATTGCAGTGGTCAAAAATCCACCATGTAACAGTTGTTTGATGTGGTCCCAATATTGTTTCATAATAAAGATGGCTTAACCATTCGGCCTCACTCTCAAGTGGATGTTGCACCTGTTTGGCACAGACTCTATGGCTTCTGATGACTTGGAAAGGAGCAGAACTGATATATACCCATCAAGAGGCTTTACGAATCAATTAACAATTTCATTATACACCAGAATGTCATATGATGGCAGTCACTTCATGTTTGGGTAACAATACATATTGGTACTCAGTGCTCATACCTCTTCTCGGCTATCTAAATCAGGGTCATGTCTTTGCAGAAGCAAATCTTAACATCTGTTTTCTCCCTCCATCTTTGATCCTTTTCAATATGGTGTACCACCAGCGAAAGCCTCTTGCATTATATACTGCATATCAGCTAGACTAACGTGAAATACAACTGATAGCCATTACAATGTATATAAGTGGTCTTTGCGTTTAGATTTTTCCAGCTTCCAAAGTAAAGAATGATTTACAAACTTTCTCAGTCAACTACTATACTTTTAGGGCCATATTAACATTTTCCATGGACAGTATCGTGTGTTTGAATGTGATGCAGTTTGCCATATGTACATATACAAATGGGTGGAGCCCAGCTGAGGGCTTTTGGCTGCAAATATGTACATTCAGATAACACGGCAGCTGTGTCACTGATGTCAACACAAAGGTACGAAGTGGTTTGTAGTGCAGATTTGTTCCACTTTGAGCTGAACTACTCTACAGAAGTCTTCCAGCACACAGTAGCTATAGGATAAGTTATTACTAATAACTATTTCAGTGGTAGAGAAAGCATAACGTATTACAAGTAAAAGCCCTGTTTTCAAACTGTAACAAGTAACATTTAAGATTTATTTCCAGTAGTATGTACTTTGATGATTAAACAAAGTACTTGTAATGAGCCAGTGTGAGTTTAATATTGTGTGGCTGTGGGTCAGGAAGTAGAGCAGGTAATCCACTAACAAGGTTTAATGTGCTGTTCAAAATTGAAATGAGTTCAGAGCCAGTCATGACTTCCCTGGAGCTCTATGCAAAGTTCAACTTCCTGACCCAGGAGCCATGTAAATCATTTACCACAGTCACACCTTACCACCAGTGTTCCCACTACAATCCAACCCCCTTTAACACGGTTTGCTTCACCTGTCCAAGAATAAGTGCAACACCGAACAGAATAAGGTATAAACAAACAAGTATTGTCTCCATCCCCTCTCAAAAGTTAAGTGCTATAGATAATGGATGGATAGATCACAAAATGGGTCAGAAAATGAAAGCCTGTACTTTTGTCCAAATCCCACATTACTTTTTAGGCCCTTGATATAATTTCCTTTCTAAAACTTCAAAAGTATCTTGACAAGAACCATTAAGTCTGTACTGCATATCATTTTGTTTTTAAAAGGGCAAATTCTTAAACAAGAGTGATATTGAGGGTGTTACAACCCATATTTTTTACACCAATTGTACATTTTTCATTATTTTTGGGAGCCTGCTCCATGCACAGGCTTTCATGAGAAGCACCATTAATTTGTGTTATTTATGTGGTAGTAAACATTATATATTGACTGGAGCCTTGACATGATTACTTTTGAGTCAAACTTTCATCATGAGCCATCCAGTATGGAAGCATGTGCTTTTAATTTATAATATTAACCAGTAGATCTCACTAAACAGTCTCACCCTATGAGGTGAGACCCATGTGGATGGATGGCTCCACAGGTTATGGTGTTAACTTGATAAAATACATTTAGAAGCTGCACAAATGATTTATCAACACTAATACATTCTAATGTGTAACAGTATTAATAGCACAAGTCTGAACTGTCCTATCCTCTAGCATCGTATGGGTTGACTTTTTGAGTCACATAAATATAGAAATTGGATATAGTATTTATAAAGATAAAGAGTGTTTTCCCTTCAATTAGACCACTTGGTCAAGTGTTTCTCCACAGCAACAAAGATATTTGAAAAAACATATACAGTATGTTGAGAGTTCTCTAACATTTATGGTCACACTGGATCCTCTGTCCTGGTGGTTTGAACATGGGCAGGGCTCAATCTCCCACTGTTACACACAGACAAATAGACACCAGAGCAGGGAGTGAAATTCCCAAATTAAGTTAAGGTACAACTTGGTAAAAAGAAAAAGTAGGAAAACATAATCAAAGAGTGACACTGTTTCATGTGTTCTTCATGCTCTCTTCCAGTAACAGTGAGTGTAAACAGTGATTTTGCTGAATGAATTATAATCATTTTGGGAATTTATTAGTTTTTAAGAGATTATTTTAAAAAGTGCATTCATCAAGATAAAATGGTATAAATATGGGGTTTCGAATCACAGACCGGAAACAAATCAAATCTCTCTGTTTAAACAATTTAAAATTTCTTTCAAATCATTTCAAACTCCTGAGTGCCACCACCACTCCCTGTCACCAAGAGAGAACCTAAGTCCCTTGAAAACCCTGGAGGATATCATATTTGATATTGGCGAGTCAGTTTTAAACGCTGCTTTCTGATTACAAAAAACAATCATTGAATTAAAATATTAAGTTAGAAGTTGGAAAGAAACTGAATCAAAACATTCAATTCTACTGTAGATATACAGACAATGGCCTTAAAAATTATAAACATAGTGTTACAGGTGATTTTTAAATGTGAATGTTAAAATAGCATTCCCTTAGACACACACTGACAAGATGTTCATCGCTACTTGTGCTGCACAGACCTCAGATCATTAGAAATCATCCCTTCACCCTTTAAAGAAAAACCACACAAATATTATGATTCAACTGTTCGACATCTGAGACATAAATACACTGCTGGGGCCCTGTTAGCCCGTTTTTACTAAGATTCAATACTTAATACCTGACCATAGAGTTCTGTGTTGTAATTTGATTAAACATACACATGGAGCAATTTTCAAAACTTAAGGACAAAGCTGAAATAATGGAGGTCTTAAATAGATTTTCAAGCAGGACCTCAAGATCAGATACTAATTCACTTAAAGGAAAACTACAGGTTATTACAACTTGGGTATACTTTGATTAGTCAACAATAATATCTGTTTACTCACCAAGTTAAAGCTGAGATCTAGAAACATGGTGGCATCACTATGGAGAGGTCAGACAATGTGTCAACACAAACCAAGGGTTTATTCAAATCTAACTAAACCACTTTATGTGAGTGTACCCCTCTCTAATAATCCGCCATTGCCCAGAGAAGCTGTGTGTTCACAGCTACAGTGAGTACAGCAGGTCAAGGATGAAGCAGATGATGGATCAATAAAATGAAGGATGATGAAAATAAACTAGATGAAGTTGTCTCACCGGCATGCCTGATCATCTGACTGCTCATGTTTGTTTATTACCTGGACTTATTTGAATACTCAAAGGGCCGTATTATACCACTGTGTTCCCAGATCTCAGCCATTTACTTCTACACTGTATTGGCTAAGTACAGCGTATAATAATGGACAGAACCACACTACAGAACCCAAGTTGTAATTGATATGTGCAACTGAGGGCATGCAGGTAGTGCAATAAATTGTATCAGAGTACTGTGTAGCAGCACTCAGTATGGCTTGCATAAAAAAACTAACTTTGTCTTAAACATCCAAACTTTAACAAACACCTTAGAACAATACATTCCATTTTGTAGGCAAGTTTAGTTTTTGAAGTGCTTCTGTGCTCGAGTCACATTTACTCAGAGGCTGTAAATGGATAATGGTACTCCCTGAGTAGCCTCTCTACCTCAGTGCAGTCTCCTATTGAAGGTAAAATCAGCAGACCGAAATATCAAGACTACAAAATGTGAACAACTTTTTATACTAGGGAACTAGGTTGAAAAAAGAGAAGATGTACTATTGTTGCAGCCAACAGTCTGGCTGGACTAGAGAGACAACTTAATTCATAGCTCTCAATCCATATGCTTCTGTCTGTGAAGCTGTGACTGCCTTGGGTTAAACCGTATTCATTAAACATGCTGCAAATGACATTTATAGGATTATGCCGATTTCTAGCAAATGGCAATTTGACTCTGAAATATGTTTTTTTTACCAATAGAACAGAACCTGGAAGATAAGGTTTCCCACTTGCTCTCTGCAGTAGTGTAGTGTTTACAGTAGATTTTTAGACAGCAGTAGTCAGAGGTCTTTGAATGCACAGAGCTGCACTCTCTCCTGACTATAGAGGGCCAGCAGGGATGGTTCTCTAAGCACGTTCAGCTCATGCTGTCTGTCAGCTGACTGGGAGAAATCATCAGGACCCTCTCCGCAGCCTCCTTCATCTGGGTGACTGGGGTAACCTGGGTGAACCATGAGCTCTGCTGTGACCACAGATTGATTTGAACCTGATGCACTGCTGGAGGTAGTGCCTGAATGCCCGGCAGCCAAAGCATGGCTGAGGGCCCTCTGCAGGTTGGGGACCGACATGTTCTGGCCCATTGTGGTCAGTCCCAGGTACACATCTGGCCACCTGTGGACATGCAAAAGGTTTAGTCCCTGATAAGTGTTTGTCAGCCAGAGACCTTGAGAAAGTCTGCAGAGGAATCAGTCCATCTGCTCACTACAGCAGCTGACTGACAGGTACTGTTATAGATGAACCTATGGTAATACACATACAAGTATAACAAGAAAGTTTAGATCCTGTTCCCACTAAACTTTCACAATTGTTGACCTTTAAAAACTAAAGAGCATCATTATCAGTCCTCTTAAAACACCAGCAGGCTGAAGTTCTGACTGATGATTGTGGTTCATATCGATATATAAAAAGCTTAAATGAGGTTGTGAGCTTTATGCTTTGTTTCATATTGTGGATGTAATTGACAAGATAAAGTCAATATGCACATTTAATATGAGTTTTGTTGGTGAACAATATTATGCCCCAATACAACACAAGTTAGTGAAAATGTAAAAACTATTTTGCATTTACATTGGATTTACATCTATATAAATTATAGAGGAAAATCACTGGGTACACTCAAAGACACAATTATACACCATTATATTCATCTTATTAATAAAGCTGTGTGCACAAATAGATCGAGCTACAGAAATTTCAGCTTTTGTGAAACTTAGTGCATGTGCAGCAGCCTCCTTTCCAATGCCACAGTTCACCAGTAATGGAGGAAGACACTTCTTTAATTACTGTACCTACTGGCAAATAATTAGTTCTGCCTGTTCCACCAGTATGTACATAAAGCAGTGGAGGTACAGCAATCGATAATGCATTGTGCGTAACAGCAATCACGCACAACCATTACATACGTGTCTGGCTATTTATAGTACTCTTTTATCATTAATGCATCACATTTAGCTGTAACCCATCATCAGCAATGATATCAAGTCATCAACATCAAATATTTGCAAGGTAATCGATTATTTAGTTGACAAAGCTTATATTGACAGTCTGTCTTTAGTTAATAAGTGTTTATGTGGTGAAAATTGCATATGTATGGATTTTAGTGTAAAGAAATTGTTTATTCGTTCTGGCTGCACACACACGCACACATACACAAACACACACCTGATTCCATAGCGTGTGAACACAGGGATAGAGTCCAAGGCGTCCTTCTCCACCTGTGTACAGAATCTTTGGAGGTGCACTGGTAGCCACGGGCAGCTGTGTAAACCTGGCTCCACTGGAACACGAGTGTATGGAATGCTGAAATCTGACAGCACCTGTGCAAACACCTCACGCACCTCTGCAACATACAATACAACACCTTTGTAATGATAAACTGACCCACACAAGACTGTGTCTCATAAAGATAGTAGAGATATGTGGAAGGAGCTATTGCTAACAACATAATTTATTTGTTTGACAGATTCTTTTTAACAGGGTAAAAAAATACTCCTTCATTACTGGCATACATGCATACATCTAAAGATTGTGGGACATGAGTGTTGGCTAAACTATCAGTGAACCTCCCAGGATCAATAATAAGAACCTCTGTCTTTCTGGTCATCCAGCATTTTACATATTCAAGACTTAAAAGAGATGAGTCAATCAGTAGAAAATTATAGCCATCTATTTACATTTTTATCACCTCCCTCATAATATTGTATATCAGGAACAAGATATCCTATTTCTTCCAAAAGATGTTGGAAACTTTCCTCTAAGATTCTGCTCCATGACTGCGTCACATAATTTCTGCAAATTTGTCCCCTGCAAAATCAAGCTAAACATCTACTGTTGAACCAAATAACAAAAGGTACAACTAGATTCACATCTGGTTCTGGTTAACTGAACTCTCTTGTCATGTTCATGAAACCAGTTTGAGAATTTAACTTTGTGACATGGAGTATAATCCTGCTAGAAGTAGCCATTAAAAGAGGGTAAACTGTGGTCATAAAGAGATAAACATGGTCAGCAGCAATACTCACGTAGACTGACATTCAAACCATGATTAACTAGTATTAAGGGTCCAATGTATCAAGAAAACATCCCCTACAACATTATGCCTCCAGCAGTCTGGACTGTTGGCTCCATGAATTCATGTTGTTGACTCCAGATTGGGATTCTACCATTTGCAGCCTCAGCAGAAATCCTGATTCAGATGAGGCTATGTTTTTCAGGCTTCAACTGACCAGTGTTGGTAAGTTTGAGTCACTGCAGCCTCAGGCCCTGTTCAGACCTAGTATTAACATCCATCCTGAGAGATCGAATCACAAACAGCTATAAGAACGTGTGTTCACACCTAACATTAGAATGCGTCCTGATGTTGTTTTTACCCAGTTTGAGTATACTGATGTGTCCTACAATCATGACCGTATTTGTGTTGGCGCGAGCTAGAGAGATGGAGGGAGCGAAAGAGAGAAGGGGTTCAGACGTTCCTGGGGGCTCACACTGAAGACTTTTAACTTTGGGAGAGAAGTAATGCTTTTGTTTACTTTACTTGTGTAACCTAATGTATAAAGGGCAGGGTCTATCTCCACCATGACCCAAAAAATATTTGCTGTATGGAAAACCAAATAACAAAATAATGTAGGGCAGAAGGTAAATAACACTGTAGTTTAGGGGATCATTCAAGTGTGAGTATACAACATGATGTTAGTTCTACAACTACCATAACATTGATACGGATTACAACTCTATGACAAAGGGAAATAAACAAAACATTACTAGTAATGTTACTAGTATAGTTAGTTGCAGATTAGATTCAGATTTCAGATTTTTAAATTCAACTTTGAGTAATTCTTTGAGCAGTGTAGGAGTTTAATCAAATTACCAGAAATCAATTAGGAAACAATATTCAACGAATCACCGAAAGCTTGAACATTATTCTCACATTGCTTAAAACATTCAACAAAATTAGCGGTTTTAAGTTCAGAATGGAATGTGGGTTTTATGGCTTTCGTCTGTGATATCTCCTGAAGAGAAGCACCTCTCTCTGAGAAGGGGGAGCGGCAGGAGATGCCATGTTAATTAGTTGCATGGGTTGTGGGAGTCATCGCCCCCTTCAGCCAGTTCCATCTGAATAATCTGCAGTGACAGTCGTATATCTATTTTGTCAGATTAAAAGAAGTTTGTTTGAAGGAACATCAACCCTTGTTTTTTTGTCCAAAATGGAGGTTTTATGGTATGCAGATTTGATAGAGGTAAACCTGCAGGCAATGAGCTAGCTTTCCCCATCTTGGCTCAGTGAGGCCTGAAGCCAGGCTAGGAGTTAGAGGTCTGCATCTTGACTAGCCTCACAATTAGATTCAGCAGTCAACGATTTGATTCACAACGATGCATCGATGCATCTCCATGTATCATATCCACAATTTCATATCTTACTGCACGTGCCTGCTTTTTCATCAATTAATGCAATCAGAACCCCGTTTATATTTAGAAAATTATAGACTGTTACTGTTATTACAATTGTTCCGTAATTTAGAAAATAAGGTTTTCAATTCGAAAATCAGGCTACAACAGTAAGTGAATGATGGTGGTCAGTGCTCTCCACACTGATTGACATTCATTCAGTTTAGACTTGTGTGCTGCACCTAAGGCTTAAAAGGACAAACTCTGATAACAGCCTTTACCGTATCAAGGTGGCACCGCCTGGCCCCCCATAGCAGCACCACTGCACTGAGGCACATTACTCTGCGCAGGTGAACAAGTGACTCTGCTCCTCTGATGTTTCCTAATCATCACACTTAGAACAGATCTTTATAAAAACCTGCTGAATTCATATTTCATATATTTCATATATCCTGGATAAACGGGGGGGGTCACTTCCTCTGCAACAGTGAAGTTAAAACACAGCATTAAGTCGTTATCTGCGGGAGGAACTTCTGTCTGCATGTGTGTGTGTTTGTCTGCTCGTATCTGTTGCTCTTCACACACAAACTAATAATCACTTGTATTTAGTTATGAATCGATGATGTCGGATCATGACTCCGGATCGTTCCGGTCACTTTAACCCTGATGTCCTGACTGTGTGCGTCATGTCTCGTGTTGTGTAGCAGGTTTAAACATGTGTCTCATAAACTCTAGAGAATCAAACAAACACAAAGTAAACATCAGTCCAATACGTGTCCTAATAACTTGTTTATTGTTAAAGTGTAAATTGAGCACACGTCAGAGGAGGAGTGAGGAGGAAACAGACTCCAACAAAGACTCTGACACAGGACGACCGGACCTTTAATGAGCGTCTGTCTGATCCTGGAGCAGCGGTGATATAATATTGCAGCGGTGGGACAGCTCTAAAAAGTTCAAAAAAGTTTGAGTGATGGATCTCAGGACGCATTGAGGATGCGTTCAGACCTGAGTTTACCACTGACCACTAGTGATTCGATCACTTAGGACTGATGTTAATACTATGTCTGAACAAGGCCTCAGATTTCTGTAGTTAGTTGACAGGAGTGGAGCCTGACGTAGTCTCTGCTGTTGTAGACCATCCACCTCAGAGTTGTACGTTGTTATTCTGATGCCTCTCTACTTACCACAGTGAAGAGTGTTATCTGAGTTACTGTAGCTGTTTTGTCAGCTCCCACTAGTCTGACCTCTATTCTGTGTAACAAAATCTAGAATCTTTTTTTATGTAAAAATTTGAAAAACTCAAACCAACAATCATGTCACCGTCAGCACTGTGATCACATTTTTCATTTACGGTTATGATGTCAAACATCAACTGTAGCTACTGACCTATGCTCATTGGGCCTCATTCACTAACATGCGTGCAGAAATGTTCTTACTCTCCGCAGAAAATAAGTGCGTGCGCAAAATCGCCGCCGGATAATAACATGCGTGCACCAGGGGTCTCATTTGTAACTGTTGCGTACGCACAAAACATACGCACGCCACTTCTCACGCAAACGTTGGGATTTATAAAAACAATATTGACGGGAAAATTTGCGCATTTCCACGCAGGCTCTGACCCATGCGTACGAACCTTTTGGAGACGGGAAAGTGGCGGCGCAGACGTGAGGTGGTGAAATGAAGCCAGATTATTGATCCACTTCATCATGAACATTAAAACCAACAGCTTTAGTTGTGCTTGCGCGACATATCTCTTCCACACGAACCTTTTAATTGAAAAATATATAAAACAACTTACAGCAAATTACGTTTAGATTCCATTAAACAGCGGAGTTACAGAGCTGAGTCATTAATAGTTTTTAACAATATCTTCTAACACTGTGCGTGTATCATCAAATCACTGCAGTGAACGTGTCTGTGCCATCAGGCGCACAGAGACCTGGAGATCACTTCCAAGAAATGAAGAAAAACTATTCACTCCAATGGAGTGGAGGTGAGGATCCACTGATGTGAGGGAATCGGTCCGGTTGCTCTAAATAAATCAATACTGTGGTGACACTGGTGCGTGATGCTGCGTGATGTGTGCACGCGAATGGAAGGATGAGGAGGAAACAAGGGTTCAGCGATATCTGATCAGCTGATATAGATTCTATTGATCTGTGATCTGTGAGCTGAACTGAGTCCAGTATCACACAGATCGACCGACGGAACCGAACCATCCCAGTACAAACACGAGCATATAATAACAATTATGTTAATTTATATAGATTGAGGACATGTCTCTGAATTCTTGCAGTTTTGGATGATTAAAATACGAACATGAGATACAAAAAGTTCCCTCAAATTCTGAGAGGGTGGTTTTTTTGCCTCCACCTTTGAATTGGATCTTTTTTTATTCCAGGCTCTGTTCTTTCTATCGTCCTCACTCTCACTCACTGTGTTATCCACAGCAGCAGCAGAGTATCAGTGTATTCCCTTTATCACTGCTGTCCCATGAAATCGCTCTTCACCTCCACCTCACTAACAAACACCTCGATGTCAGTGTCAGAAAGTTTCGCTTCCTCTTCTCATCGCTTGATGCCGTGACTCTGTCATGACTCGCCGTGGAAACCCATTGGTCAGCAGCATCATTTAATATTCATGAGGTGCTTTGCATTGACCATTTACTGTTGAATGTGGGCGTGTAGAGGCGGAGTTTGAGGCAGATCCAAGTATGAATGTTTCCAGGTGGACTGAATTGTAAAGTGAACATTGTGTTCAGGTGTGCGTGCGCATGGTTTTATAAATCAG
This sequence comes from Hippoglossus stenolepis, assembly GCF_022539355.2. Classification (NCBI taxonomy): domain Eukaryota; kingdom Metazoa; phylum Chordata; class Actinopteri; order Pleuronectiformes; family Pleuronectidae; genus Hippoglossus; species Hippoglossus stenolepis. Next base: position 679,407 of record NC_061491.1, read on the forward strand.
AATTTTCTTTTGCGTACGCCATTTCAGGCTTTTGTGCGCACGTACACTTTTAGTATGAATCCCACGCACTGTTTTATAAATGAGACCCCAGACGATTTTGTTCTTCATCAGAATCATTCTAAAATCGACAGGTGCGTGTCCACTCTCTACAATTAGCATACAGCCACGCCTCTATTTCTCCATATAAGGAAATCCGTTGGTCATGAAGAGAGCGGTGTGCTGAACAGTTGAAGTTATAAGAGACGCCCCCAAAAGGTAAAAAACACAAGAAACTCACAACAGCAGAAGTTGAAGGCGACAAAGGTGGAAGACACAAAACACACTTTTCTGTAACGTGTCCTCCGGAGTGACGATGTTTAAATTAAACCTGGGCTGTAATAACTGAAGCGCTGAATGCTGTGTCCTGCACAGAGCTGAGCACTAGAGCTGTGGACATTTCTCTTAGATGCATCGCGAAGTGGACGTGGACTCCGCTGAATAATTATATCACCGCTGCTCCAGGATCAGAACAGACGCTCGTCCTGTGTCAGAGTGTCTGCCGGAGTCTGTTTCCTCCTCACTCCTCTGACCTGCGCTCACTTTACACTTTAACAATAAACACTGATCACAAGTTATTAGGACACATACAGGACTGATGTTTACTTTGTGTTTGTTTGATTCTCCAGAGTTTATCAGACACATGTTTAAACCTGATACACAACACGAGACGTGACGTGATGCGCACAGTCAGGACATCAGGGTTAAAGTGACCGGAACGATCCGGAGACATGATCCGACATCATCGATTAATAAGAGATGAGCGCGCACACACACACACACACACACACACACACACACACACACACACACACACACACACACACACACACACACACACACACACACACACACACACACACACACACACACACACACACACACACGATAATTTATATCATATAAAATATGTAATTTATATCGTTTAAAATCATGGGGGGAGGGGGGAGCTGGCTCATTAGCATTTAAAGGAACAGGCACTCAAAACAGGTCACTCTGTGGAGGGCTGTTTTATACAGGGTAAAAAGGGTGCTGTTTGAAATGATCCTTGTGGTATTTTGACCAAAGTATGTTACAGACATTTCATTAAGACCCCAAGGAACCATATCAACTTGTGGTAAAATGGGCATGCTATGTCCCCTTTAAATAAATGGAATTTTAATATACTATGCATTTAGTTAAAAGGGTGTGTCTTTAAATTTTTCAGGACAGTCGAGCCTTCATCATTTATGCGTACCCATGGTCTGAGGAAGTTTTAGGTACGAACATATTGATGAATCCCAGATTCGTGCATCAAACGTACACGCCCATTGAGTGTATAATAGTCACTGAGAAATGTGTAGCTTGTCTTGTCATGTAAATGGTTATCAGTGGATGAGTGTACGAAAACAATACAGTTTGATTTTTTTCCCACAAGCTTCTATTACCTGGCAGTACATGGATGTGCTGGTGTCCGTCCATGTGATGTGGCAGGTGACCTGTAAGTTCCCTGAATTGTCTGACCTGGGCACTCAATTCCAGCTCCACCTGGGAAGGAAACGCACACACCTGGAAGTTACTGTCATGGAGAAAACATTCTTCTTCCTCTTTTTGTCTCGGAAACAAACATGAAATGAACACAAGTTGTTTTGCTACATGAACTTGCTGTTTGATGATTTGCAGTTTCTCACCAAAACACAGTCTTCTCACTAATTCTAAAGCAGTCTATGAAGTGCATCTGTTATTTAGCCTACTCTCATTGATAGGAATAGGAGCCAGAGCCTTCAGCTATCAAGCTCCTCTCCTGTGGAATCAGTTCAGAATCAGAATCCCTTCACCAACAACAGCATTCCTGTATGTACAATATGTTCAGGGCACTCATGATACCAGTCAAGTCGGCCAGTCAGTCTGGCATAATCGGGCAGGCTGAACCTGTTGCTATCGTAGCATGTGGGGTTGGACAGGGATATGTGTCGCGAAACGCAAACCGAAACCTTGGACTTCTGGACCGCGATTCCTCTTTTGGTATGAGAATCATTACAGCCCTACTATGTTTGCTACGTTTGACTTTAAGGAGACATATTTTACTCGTTTTTGGTGTTTATACTTTTAATTGGGTCACTAATTGAAAAGGTTTACAGTCTCCAATGTTCAGAAAACGCTTTAGTTTCTTCATGCTGTCCATTGCTGCAGCTAAGCTGACACTCTCTGCCTGAAGCACTCTGTCCTGCAAATTGAAAACCCACATATTACTGTGTTTAGGAGCACTTGTGGAAACTGAGCAATTGTACTGACAGTAAACCAGATTTTATGTGTAAATGTCATATGCATCAACAAATTTGTATACCTGGTTTGATATTTGAATCAATATTTGTCATATGCAGTGAAGTTGCCACTTGAGTTTGTCATGCATCTAAATATCCGCTGATATCCTCCTCCGGATCACTTTCGCGCAAACCCCGCACACAAGCTCTCGCCCAAGGATGCGCAGTAGCATCGCTAGTTCCGGTAGCATTGCTGCATAGCTGCAGTTACTGCTGAGTATCGCTGACGTGACAACTTTGGTGACCGGACCTTTAATGTGCATCCTTCCGTGGTCATCATTATGCAGCGGCTTAAAAGATTTGCATAGCGGAAAACAATAATCGATAAAGTTCCATCTCTGTATCGATGCAGTCATCCATGTCTCCATCGTGATGTATCTAAGAATCAAGAAATTTCCCCACCTCTATCGATAAGTAAATCCAGGCTTTCCTCATAAAAGGTGCAGGGTTTACTGCATATGACCAATCAAGCAGAGACGCATATTTTCCAAACGAGGTGCAAAATATAATAAATGCGAGGCATACACACATTATCTGGTAACACATTATCCAGAATAAAGAAACAGTTGCAGCAGCCAAATTCAGTAAAGGACAGCTGGCAAAAAGTAACAGATTGTGTGAATGCATGGAAGTCAATGTTTTTATAGTAAAACTGTCCTATCATTAGTTGTGAACCTGGTAGCCGACAAATAGGCAGTAGCTAGCCGAGGCCTACTTGGAGTGCAACAGTAACATTACAGATTTAACAATCATTAATCCATCTCAACAATTTACCAGTGCTCAATAGTTTAAGATCGATTGAAGTGAGCTCCTCACGGTAAGATGCAGACCGTTCTTTCTTCCAAGGGAATTTATAATAATAACAATTATGGCAGTATACATTCGCTCACCGCTTGAAAAGCTGCATGACGTCATCAACAAACAGCTAACAGCTCACTCAGACGGCGTGATCATCGTAGCAGGGGAATTCAATCATGCAGATCGCAAACTGGTCAAGCCAAAACATCATTTTTTTTTTTATAATTGTGAGTTTCCCAACCAGAGAAAATAACGATGACAATCATACAGCAACAAAAAGAAAGAAATACACAAAGTCTATCCGTGTGTTGACTAGAGCTCTGACTGCTTAGTCCCGCTCACTCAACTGAAACACAACTGAATCTTGGATATACATGTAACCCATGATCCCCGGCTTCCTGAACCAGAAGAGCTGTGTTCTTCATATTCTAAAAGTTGACTTGCTGATTGTTGGAGATAAATGCTGGTCTTCTAGGTCTTTTTACCTGATCTATAGTTCAGCATTAGTCTTGAACTTGCTTAGCCTGATTCTTAAAATTTAAGATGCACAGGAGATTGTACTCATTGACCAAAGTTTGTGTAAGTACAGACAGGGTGAGAAGTGGGAATGAAAGCAGCAGCAAAATACATGCAGAGACCTTATCTAGATTACTTCAAGCCAGTCACAAACTGTGTGTACCTGTTTCATGCTGAGCTGACCTCTCTCCAGGGCCTGACGAAAGCCCATCTTCCCATGAAAGAAGCCATGGTGGTTTATCAGAGTGGAGGCCTGCTGGACACTCTGACATACTGGAATTCCCTCTGACAGGTTAGCATGGAGGCCAATAGGTATGTTGTGTCTGACTCAAAAATAAGAAAAGAAAAACTTGTTCAACAGCTTAAAAAAAAGTTTTTAGGTTTTAATTTCTTCTTTGCTTAAATAAATAGTGCATTTATGTCAAGGGGAGGTAGGTACTTAGGACACTACACAATTAGAGTTGACCAAATTTAAAGATAAATTCTCATTAAAATATTAATAATACAATCAGTTGTAAACTATATATTATTTAAATCAATTGTGGTGGGACAACAGGGGGTCTCATCCCGCTGACTACAACAGTAGTCAAGTGCAAGTATTGTCTGCCATGGCCTGAAACAGACCTTCTGCTGTGAGTGACTGACACACCTCCGGTCAAACAGATACATCCATGCCTGAAGCTCTGTCACAGAGACGCACATTCAGCAGGCCTATGGCAAGCTGTTTTAACGGAGGTAAAGTGTAAATATCTGAAACGGTTAGTTGCAGCCCTAAATGAGAGTTGGTGCGTGTAGTAATGCCAAGTGATTTTTCAGCATATCTAAAGTGTGTCAGGAATTTTCATATACAATACAATATGCCAAACTAAACTACCGTTTAGCTAGATCAGCTGCCTCTTTTGCAGCAGTGGTGTTAACCAGCAGCGATACATTGGAAATGCCTCCAGCCTGGAAACAGTCCACAATTCCCTGGTTCCTCCTTGGACAGTAACCAAAATCATCTCCAGTCACCACCAGCATCATTCTGGGCTGTGGCATAATTGCAGGTCTCTGTGGAGGAAAAAAAGGATGAATACTCACTGCCTTCCATGAGAGCCCACTGCTATTAGTGTTTGTCTGAATGGGTGAATGAGAGGCACATCGTTCATACTTTGGATAAAAGCAGTTAGCCTACATACATTTACCATTCTGTTCATCACTACAGGAAACTACAACCAGTTAGTGCAACAGACACATTTTACGATCAATATTTAAGTAGTATTCCAGTATTTCTTTTAAAGTAAAATCACGCATGTGTCTAAATTCAATGATAAAAAGCAGATCACTCTCAAAGTTTTAAAATGTGTTACTACCTTACACATGGAAGATAATAAATAACACCTTGCATGATGTTTTACTAATTAACTAACTTACTAACTAACCAACCATTTTAGTTAAACCTGATGCTGCTGTGATGCTTGGCTCTTTCTCTATCAAGAAAAGAAAGGAAAAAAAATGAATGTCTTTTACAAGCAATTTTGATGTGTTCTTATTGATGTGTTAAATGTTTTCATTCGTCCTCACCCCTGGAGAGCACTTAGGGTGGCCTTGTGTCTGAATGAACCTGTGCATATCAACTTGTCCTGACACTGGGTTTACACGACGGCTACATGTCCTGTAGAGTTGCAGTTCCTGGAACACTGTCGGCAGGAATGTACTGGCAGCTAAGGCTACAAGAAAACCATTTTGTAATGAATGTAAAATTGTACTCATTCTTACCCATTGTGTTACACACGTTGACCCATATACATCTGAAGCCACACAAGCACCGTGGAGAAAGACGATATTTCCGACCGGCGAGTAGCATTAGCTATTCTTCTGCTGCTGTGGATGTTGTTGCGTCTTCTTCTTCAGAGAAGTATTTAGCTGCTGACATCCACTTGGTATTATTACTGCCATCTCCCGGAGTCAGTCATCTACTGATGCGTTTGGTCCCAACTACTAAACCAATTTCCGCCAGTCTTGTTTCTCGCGAGAAGTTGAGGTGTTTTGACCGGAGCGCTCTGAATGCACACCCCTCACATGTACTTCCTCTAATCTCCGCTCTCTTCCCGTTCTCTTCCGTGTTCTCCATCTATGAAGTTCATCTATTGCATCTAACAATAACACATTCTACAGTTTCTGATGCCTGACAGTGTTTACAGTGTCGATGTGTGCTGCAAAGGTTGCTCTCTCCTGTTTCACTACCTCATTTTAATTATATGCAACGTTTGCCCTTTGTCGGCAGATTGTCCCAAAGTTGTTGCAATACTTTGTTGTTCTCATTTTGTGCCCCCGTTTTTTGGACAGTGTTCTACCTGTCTTCTTCATTTCCTCTAATCCTATGTGAAGAACCCGAAGAATATCACCACATGGCCTTCTATTCCTCGAGTGAATTGAAATTATTTTGAATAAAATCCTCACGAGTGTTGAACCCACCTGACTGAACACCAGTGAGTGCAGCTTGAGAATCACTGCAAGTAAGTATTTTGTACGGTCTGTACTATTTTGATCTGTATACCAACAAACAAACTCTTTATTTCTTGTCTTAATTGGCAGCAGGTTCATACCAACTTCAGGAACCTTCAGTTACAACACAGGTTTTACTGGGCTAAGGACAGCAGAGCAAAACTCTAGACAAGGTTCCTTGCTGCTGCCTCACCTATACAGCCATAACCCTTTCTGGTTTGGCGCCATCTTCAGGATAAATCCATTAGGCAAACTTGAATGTTGCATCCAGGAGAGGTTCTTACTGGACCTAAACATACACTTAGGGCCCTGGCCGGATAAAATCTAATCTTCTAAGTACAGTTTCTGGTATTGAACCACTTGCTATACTACCATAATCTAACCTCGACCTTAATAACCCTAACTAGCAACGCAAATGTGTTAAGGATACAATATCAAATCCATTGTCGGACCTTTTCAGACACGTCATCACATTTATAACTTTTTTTTTTTTTTACAGTTTCAGCATTTCGGTTGTACTTCTCCACACCTAGCACATATTCTTTCAGTGACACACTTCTGCTTCTTGCCCCAAATCTTGGAATTTCAACCATCTTGAGTATTGGAAAAGATTCACTTTAACTAAATTCAGCAAATCCAAAATATAGTTTTTTATTTCCTTTTTAGAGTCAGACTCTGTTTTCTCTCTGCCTTTTTTTGTGCATTTTATTACAAACATCTGTCTTCTTACATGTTGTACTTTTTAACATATCAATAGTCTCCATGATGTCAAACTTATGAAAATAACAACAATTCATGCTTAATCGTCCAAATAACATTTGTTGATAGTCCTGCCCCTGGAAGTGAGCAGTTAGGGTTCAGCTCCTAGTTATGGTCCTTCATCCACTGCTCAGTCCACTGCACTATCTGCTCCAGGTTGCGATCAAGGTCTTCAGGAGTGTTGCTGGGCAGTTGGTGGACAATATCTTCACTGTAAGCTTCAATGGCTTCCTCATAGATGGTCTGGAAGATCTCACACTGCACGTTGTCCTGCAGCTTCTTCCCTGTGTAACCCCTGTCAGTAACAAAGAGGACACCTCAGACAGGAAGGTCATAAACAGGAGCAACTTTGCTCATTAGGGGAGGGCATTTCTAGTTCAGTGAACCAAATATATAAGTAGCCTTTTCTAACAAGTTAGTAAATATTTTTGGGACAGGCAAGGATTGGAGCAGCCACGGTTCCTGCAGTGAAGTTTAGCTGTAAAGAGTGACCGTCGGGATGAAGACCACTTCTCAAGTTTATAGAAAAATGCTAAAATAAAAGTGATGCCAAGATAAAAATGGGGCTAATGCCACTTCAGTAACATAGTTCAAGTCTTCAGTGGTATACCACAGTTTGCAAAAGAGATGAAACAGTTACCGGTTTTACGATTGACCACAGGGACATTTCAGACAGTTAGTATTACCATGTGAAATTTGAATTATCATTAAAACTGCAGTTGATTACCATGGCGTAAAACTCATGTTAAAAACTTTCCAGATTCATTATCTGATCATAGATTAATAACTTAATAAATGTGATCATCAGTTTTTTGTGAAGAGCAACAGAGAAGAGCAGACACACACACACACACACACCACACACCTGTGCAGATTAGGATGCAACGTAGTGTTTTAACTTCATTGATGCAGAGGAAGCAATGCCCAGTTTATTCAGGAACATGTAAATATGAATTCAGCAGGTTATTATAAGTTCTACGTGTCCTAGATTACTGAAGAGTAAAGGAGCAGAGACTCTAGTTGACCGGCACAGAGTAATGTGCTAAAGGCTATAATTTTTTTCGCACCGTTTAATCTCTAGTAGACAAAGTCAGTGAAAACCCAGTGAACAGGTCATTTTTACATGGTACATGTGGTTTACAAGTGGCTACTGACAGTGCTATGTGTTCCAAGTGTTCTGCCAGGGAGACACAAGTGACATTCATTTTTTTTAGTGGGAGTATACACAAAAAAAACAAGTATACACATTGATCAGCAGTGGTATTACTATTTTTGATGAGCAAAAAACATAAAGTTCAGCACACAAAAGAGAAAATAAATGAAAGTTACCTGCTCTCCAACCGTGTGTACAGCTGAGTGTTGTCTGTTCGCAGGACAAAGACAATATGAAACCAGCGTTCAGGAAACAGGTCACAGCCATGATAGTCAATAATCACACCACCTTCTACCATCTTTTCATCCAGTTCATCCACCACCTACAGGATAAAACGTCACAATATTTACATCCAGCCCACCCTAATTCAGTCTTGAGTGTTAATTTATTTCATGTTGGTGTGACATCACTAATGGTTGAGTTTTACAGAAGCACTGGGTACATACTGAGACCTGTCCACTAACATGCTGCTTTTGTGGCAGCATGTTTCGATTTCTGTCCAGTATACACCAACATATCAGATCCATGTTTAAAGTTTGAATGCATTATCTCACTCACCCGGTCCTCATCTAAAATTGGGCACTTATACTCTTCGTCATAACCATCATAAAGTTGTCCTAGGGAAAGAAAATCAGATCATCAGAGCAGCCACAACTCTGCCATGCATCGGCAACTTGGCTACGGTCATTAAAGTCTAAATACAAATCATTCAAAACCTGAATGAAGATCCAGAGTAGGGCAGCAGGACAACAACAATAAAAAGCTTTACATTTGTGGTTTAGATTAGTTTAGGATCCCCATTACCTACAGCCTTGTAGAAGCTATTCTTACAGGGCTCCTTAAAGGGATAGTTCACCCAAAAATGAAAATTCACTCATTATCTACTCATTACTATGCTGATGTTCACGTGTGGATCAAAGCAAACATTTAGGCTAAAAACATGGTGTAAATGACACCGTGTCAAGACAAATATAAATGTTGTGTCTTACGTACACTTGGATGACACCACAGGAGCAGTATGGAGGCACTTTGTTTTTTTCTGTTGTGTTTTTACGCTTGAAGAATCGGTTTCCATTTACTTCAGTTGTATTGGATTTGGCTACAACGCTGTTTACCCCGGAAACTCAACATCATTTTTGTGGACTTCACCCACCCCTCGATCGACATAGTGGTTTGTAGATAGAGAGAATTTTCATTTTAGGGTGAACATTCCCTTTAAAACTAATTTGACATACTGATCATGCAGCCATCACAACATATCACATTAACATTACATTACACACACACACACAAACCCACGTATACACTCACCTAAAATTTTAATCATGATCTTGTTTCACACTGGTTTTCAAAACATTATCAAAATACATGAAAACAGCCAGTTCACTCTCACTCACTTCCAATACATCACAACAGACCATTTCACTGCCAGTGTTTCACCCACATTCCAGACTAGTATTCAATGTAATAAACAAAACATATGAATAGAGTCCTATTCACTCAAATATTCCAAGTCCACAATTGAGACTGACCCTCCACAGCTTCAGTCAGTGTTAGACGTTAGTATCAGTGTGTGTTACAATAAGTTAGTTGAAAGTAGTTCAGTAAATTAGTTGACGATTTTACCTTCTTGAGCAAGGTCTCCGATGTTGACATAAGTCAGCTCTGTTCGCTGGGCTACTTCCTTTCCTAAAGTGGTCTTTCCAACACCAGGGGTTCCTATAAGGCAGAGGGTCAACATTTAGTTATAATGTATACTACATCATCTGGTGAGATCTGATCAGGCTGCTAAGCAGTGCCAATGACTCGCAATGAAGATGCAATTGTGTGGTATTTAATAATCATTTACGGTTAGGAATGAGGTGGAGTTGGACTTCAGCTGCAGTCCCAGAGGAAACCATGGGACTTGCAGTTTATGCTGCCAGATTTGGCTTAAATATACTGATGTCGCTGATAAGATGCTGTTTGATTGACTAACTTTGAATCATTCAATATTTATAAGATCGTCAATTAAGCGCCGAACCAAAGATGATAGTTTACTGTAATAAAAAAGTGCTCACAGTGTAGAAGCTTTATTAGTGTTGGTTATTAGATGAATAACTCACTTAACGATGATTTGATTCCGGCTACAGTGATCGGCCTGCAGACCTAATAAGTGCAGCACTGATATATTTTTTAAGACCGAGCCGTTGAGGAGTCCGTCACCTGTTAGCAGAACGTTCGGGCGCTTCCTCATCTTCATGCCTGACCAGCAGCCGACACGTGTCTGGACGACGATCTACCTGAAAGACACATCCGTCCTGTCAGCTCTTTCTGCCAGCGCACACGGACTCTGGAGCGTTTCAATCGAAATATGAGACAAACCTGATTCAGGGGATCCAGACGAAATGACTTGGTTAGCTAGAGAGCTGTAGCACATCGACACACAAACACAGCAGCAATGTGACGTTTTACGCCAACTTTACGTCACTTTTACGGCAATCACTACCAACTTTACGACGCTTCGAGTTTAAGGTTTGAAAAGGTAAACTCAGCTTCACAGCTCACTTAAGCTTTTCAACGGCAGGCTCTATACAAACAATAGAACACCCGAACAAGGATTTTAAGTGAGTAAGGTAAGTCATCTTCTTCATGTGGACGAGTGAAAACATCCCAAAGACCAGCTAGTCCAACAAGCGTTTCTTATCACCCAAACACATAAGTTAAAGTGTGTGTGTGTGTGTGTGTGTGCGCACAAGAGCGAAGAAACCTTGAACACACAGCAGCCTGTGGTCCTTCTGTACACTGAGCAGTATGTCCTGTCTCTGCACAACCAGCAGCTTCAGCAGCACCAGCTCTTCACACCAGGTCCTCCCTGAACTGCTGCTCAGTGTGAATGATGAACAAGCTTTCTCTTGGAGATAAAACAGCTTCTAGCAGAGTAAGTTCTTTCCCATGATTCTGACACTATGGGCTTTGTTTTCTACTAGTACGTTTTCTTCAGTAAGCTATCTGACAAATAGATTTTGATTAATATAGTTTAACAGGCAGGGTTTTCTATAATTGTGTCCACCCACCGACGTCAGTCACAGTAGAGCAAATAACAGAAACCTAATCAGAAACAGAACATTTGGAGGATTTTTTAAAGGACTGTTGCATTTGAATGTGTTACTTTTTGCAGATTAGTATCTAATAAAGTGCCCACTGAGTGTATGTATTATACAATACACACAGGAATATGACACACAATGCTGAGGGATAGAAGATCTTTCTTGTCAATTCTACAGTTTGCAACTAGCTTTTCCTCCAATTAGTTGCTTTCAGGAATAACATAATTTCTTACTCTGTCAGTTGCCATTAGTAAAGTACCAGTTCTTCATTGAGAACATAGGGAGCTTTGCTTCCCCCTGTAGGTTACATTTAACATCTGGTACTGCCATGTAATGTTATCTATTGTGCCTTTAATTTATCAGCCTCCACTCACTGTAGATATCCTCCCTCAGTTGTCCCTTTAATCTTTTATAATTTTTGTTTTGCTTGTTATTTATAATAGTTAAACCACTGGGTGGATCCGTCTTTCACTGATCTGCCAGCAGAAAGCTTTTCTCTGCCTGGAAGGAGTAAGGTTTCGGGCTCTAAGGCTGAGCCCAAGAGGGCGAGGAAGAGGAAAGGAGAGGACAGCAGGCGGGACCCTGCAACATCTTACCTGCTGAAAGAGCCAGGCCAGAGGGACCAGGATGAACCCTGGGTGAACAGATACATGCCCTGTTCACAGGTCAGCATCATCACTGTTTGTTTGTTTGTTTGTTTGTTCTGGTATATATGAATATGTTTAGAATTAGCCAACTGTTCTGAATCCAAATGGCCACACCATGAATCAGCAGATGGTGTTGGGTGGTGGGCCCCGGGGGTTTAAAATACACAATGAGAAATAATTTATGACTTAACTTGTTGCTGTGGACACTAACACATGCCTACACTTTGACTGCATAGTCCGTATGAAAGTCTTTCTCTTTCTCACCAGTTCTGAACAGGATTCACATGTATAGTTTATTTGCAAGCCTCGATCTAGAAATTTGCATAAATACACAGGGTGTCTTAAAATATGATATATAAATAAGATGCTTGTTCACATTAACTCATTAAATCCTTATTTAAGGCATAGCAACCTCAGTATATATATGGAATGACGATGGTATATATCAGTATCCGTCATCATATATCCCATACATTTTGCTTCTCTGTAGAGTAGTGTGCCACATGTTGTTATTATTATTGGCCGTGAAGCTGTAGGACAGATGTAAGCAGATTTGACATGCACAGCCAGGACATCAGGGTTAAAATGACCAGAACGATCTGGATTCATGATCCGACAATTAATAACTGAAGTAAAACCCAGCTTATACAGGAACATAAATATCAATTCACAATGTTGTTATAAAGATCAGTGATGCACCTCAATGCAGCTGGGCTGACAGGGGGGGTAGTGCATCAATCTGGAGAGCATCAAAATAACCAAGTCACTATTGATTTTATTTAATTATTTATGGGCGAGGGGGCTGCCCTGCTGCAACAAACAATTGTAAAGGAAACACTGATATGTCTGTTTGTGAAGGCTGAGCTAGCTGTCCACAAGAAGAAGATTGAAGAAGTCGAGAACTGGATTAGAGTCCACACAAAGTCGTCAAAGGTAATTGGAAATTTAATTTTTCATTTTAATTGTCTGTGATAAGATTGAACTTGAAGATTGAAAGATTTGCCCCAGTTCTGACATATTAATTTAGTGATGTGAATAACAACCAATTCATTTCCTTCCTGGTAAACAATATGAGGAAATTCTTATAACTAGTGAAAAACTTGTCATAAGTAAGTCAGTCATTTAATGATTCTTGTTTGGAGACCAGGACACATCAATAATTAAATTAATCTTGCAGACTGAGCTATAATTTTATTAATTTGTCATTATAATTATATACAATTTTTATTTGTGGAGGTCTTTAGTAAGGAGGCATGTTCAAGTTTAGCCTGCCTGTTGTCATTTACAGGGTGGTATCTTACTGCTTACGGGACCATCAGGCTGTGGAAAGACTACAACAGTCCAGGTTTTGTCTCGGGAGCTGGGCTTCAGGATTCAGGAATGGATCAACCCCACCAACCTGGAGCCATACAGCAGCAGTCAGGATGGTCAGGAGAATCCCTCTCTATTACCTGTCTCATACCTGTCAGTGTCACTGTGATTGATATACAGTCCCATCCAAAACTATTGGGGCTGAAATGCCAGGTTGTTTCTTTTGTACTTTGAGACAATTCAAGAACAAAAGATGAATATGAGACTAAAGTTTTGAATTTTAGTATTAATTTCTGGGTATTTATATCAAGCAGATCTTAAAGCAACTTAAAGAAAATAATCTGTCACAATTGGTTGATTAACTCAATAAGTACATCAAGCCTGTGACCTACTGACATTACCAAACTTACATGCTATGTCTCAAGTTGTTTAACAACTCAGGACAACTTTAAAAGCAGATGTTTTGATGACACCAGGTGGTTCTTGTGTTGTTGATGAAGCCATGTGAATAAACACTCACAGAAGTGTGCATCAAATGAGAAAGTCCCCGTCATCCCAGCGACTCCTCTGAAGTCTTGTTTCATATTCATCTTTTCATCTTAAACACAAATTTCCTCAATTTACAACAAAAGAAAACTGGCCTTGCTGTTCCAATAGTTTTGGAAGTGACTGTGAATGAAAAGGACCTTCTTGATGTGAAACTGACCAGAAAATTGTTTGTTGCTTTTGTTGGGACTGAGTCAGAGCAGTTGGCATTGATGTATTGATCTGCTTTATTACTTTTATTACCTTAACTGCTTTGTTATTTAAATGTGTCTAATATGTTGTCCACCCAGTGTTTGTTAATTAGGATGAATGCTTTTTAAGTTTTTATGCCTCCCCTCAGGCCACAGCCAGTGGCCGGAGGCTTTATGCTTTAGAACACGGTAACTCAGGGACACCTTGAGGGAATTTCTTCAGATTTGGCATACACGTTCACTTGGACTCAAAGATAAAATGATTTGATGTGGGTGGTCGAAGGTCAATGGTCAAGATCACAGTGACCTCATGTTCTTGACGCATGCATGAATGTGAAATATGGGACATCTAAAAAATATTCACTTGGATTCAAGCAATAACTCCTTAGGAAATTAGTTTATTGTGACCACACAATGTTTAACTGAAGACATCCTATTTATAGGTGGCAATTATTTATCATAATCATATGTCAATATAGTGATACTTCACATTTCTCCCAAAAATAATAGCTATTATTAAATTCAGTTTAGTCAACTATGGCATATCATATGGGAAAAAAATAATGTAGACTGAAGCTTCACTGAGTGGCGGAGGAATACAATTGCAGGCCAGTAATTCTAGTTGGGTGAGTGCAGACAAAGTGTTCTCATGTGATAAATATTCTCAGGTACCTAGATCACTCTCAAGTGTCAGCATACAGGCCTCCCCCCCTGCTTTTCTGATGTGACTCTGACTCTCCATTTTTGTCAGAGTGGAGGATGAATGGATTCTTCTGCAGCTCCCAGTTAGCCCAGTTTAAGGAGTTCCTCCTCAGAGCCAACAAGTACTGCTGTCTACGAATGACGGATGATGATGGAGCTACAGAAAGAAAGCTCATACTGGTAGAGGTATGTACTGCGTCTTCAAATTAAGCCAATGTGTTCACCCCAGTATGTCAATTCTATTCATTTTGGTAGCTCAGCAAAACAGCTAGTAAGATTTAGCTATTTACTGAGTTTAGCTATTTACTGTGCTGTGGCCCGCTCCTGCTTCAAATCTGTTTACCGTGGGGACGGTAGTTACACAGCCCACTGAGCCAAGGAGTGAGAGTAAATATTAGTTTGGATAACGTTTAAACGTTGCAATAACATTGCCACATTGACAATAACAAACTCTTGTATACGGCTACATCTGAAATGTGCTTAGTTCAACTCTTTGCATTCCTAATGCCACGTGACATATTTATGTTGAGATGATGAACAAATTGCCCCTTGCAAAAGGTCTTTGGAGGAGCAATGAAAGAGTTGTATTTTCAGGCATGTTAAAAGTGTATGGTAACTATTCCACTCTGTCTAAAGATGTATTTTGCTTAACATTCCAATTTGATTAAAGCTGGTTAGAAATGACTAATAAATATTCGACTCATAATGTCACTTTTAGTACATTTTGGGTTAATTACCCAGCACTATTTTGGCTCCGGTTGTGCAATATTGGTTAACTGCTGTCGGAAACTTGATCTAGAAGGCTTCTAATCTTTCAAGTAACTGTTCAAAATGACAATAATCAGGGGCAGAAATTTCCAAATGTATATGCTCCTACAATATAATGAATGGTTGATTATGTCATAAAAAACTGTCACTCTTTAAGTTGGTCAATGATAGATGCCAAGATTTGACACACAAAGAAACAGGAAGAGACTAAACTCATTACCGTGCTAGATTGTTTTTAAAAAAGATAGACATGTCGAATGCTTGTTTGTTTAGACGATATGTTTAATCTATACACCTGAGTTAACACTTAGTCATCCTTCCCTCAGGATTTACCCAACCAGTTCTACAGGCAGCCTGGCAGCCTGCACGATAACCTAAGGTGAGAGCAGGCCAGGTTTCACCCTGCATTTCCTCACATTTCCCTACCTTCTCATAGAAAACCAGGATAAGTAACTGTAGTGATACACAATAATTAACCCAGACTTAAAAAGTAATGATAGAATAATTGTGACCAGAACCAGCTCTCCTGCTTTAACTTGGTAAGGATGGGAGGCCTTTCTTGATGCTATTTCATCTCATGTTTCCTCCTCAACATCAGGAACTGGCGGGCTTGATGAAAGCCGTTCTACAGGACAGAGTGTTCATTGATGTTTTCAGTGCTAAGAGCTGTTTACTGTATACTATGTGTCTAATATTGTATACTGTGTGTGATATTGTGTCTTTCAGGCACTTTGTGAAGACCAGTCGAAGTCCCCTGGTGTTCATAGTGTCAGACAGTCTGAGTGGAGACCGCAGCTCGCGCTTTCTTTTTCCCAGAGAGATCCAGGAGGAACTGGTCATCAGCACCATCAGGTTCTAAATGCAGTCCGTGACAGGGAAACTCACATTAGAGCCCAGAGAACCACGTTAGAGACAGTTCCTGCTTTGAACTGATGAGGGAAACATGCTTATCTTCATTCCTGGCCAGATTTACTTAGAACATGGTGTTGCATGGCACTCTTGGGGCAGTTTGGGTTTCCAGATTAGTTAACAGGTCAGAGGTATAAGCCTTAAAAGGATAGTTCAATTCAATTGAAGTAAATGGGACCCCTTCTTCAGACGTAAAAAAACATCCGAAAATAGCACAACATGCCTCCATACTGCTGGTTTGGTTTTACACCATGTTTTAAGCCTAAATGTCCTCTGAGATCCTCCTCTCATGTTCACGCGCAGTAAAACCGCACACACACTCCCCACACGTTTACATGGGGCTGATATGAATCCCATCTAGAGATTTTCTGCTGCAAATAGGACAATCAGTAAATCCAGCCGAAGACATTTTTCCTTGTGTTATTAGTGCCATCCTTCAAATGCATATGCAATGACAAGAGAGAGGTGCACCTTGAAGATTGCCCAAATTGTCACTTAAACAGGCTGTGACTGCTTGATAAAATACATATATGTCTGGGCCCATGTGTCACATTTGTGGCTAGAGAACAAATAAGCCTGACCCTAAGTATTGAAATGCAGATCTGTTATAGTCTATGTGGTGAATCCACAGTGGATAATAGGGGTATATTATATAGTATAATAGTTCATTTTTATGTATTTTTATTTTTGTGTCATGGACACAGATTGCCCAACCCTTATGATTTCATAAGATGCCGAATCTACAGGTTATTTTAGATCTTGGTCTCAAAGAAAATATTCTGCTGTGTCTCCTAAACTTGGCAAATAAAATCTGCTACTAAAAAGTTTGCAACCTGAAGCACATTAACATTTTTTTGAACCAGAAGATAAATGAAAGACATTTTCCTGAGAAGTACGTGAAGTACTCAATTTCACCCCTTTTACCCACTAAACAAAGTGTCCTCCTGTGAAGACACAAACCTGCCGTTCTCTAGGGCTAAAGGTGGTGTATAACGCTCTGGCTTACCTAATTAAATTTAGCTCATCTACCAAACAAGAGAGAATCAGGTCTATACGAAGTGTATTTTCTCATATTCAATTAGCCTGCTGAATTTACCTGAAGATTATTTTGTGTGTTCTCTGTTTCCAGTTTTAATCCAGTTGCTCCAACCATGATGATTAAAGTCCTGACCCGCATTTCAACCCTGGAAGCAGGAAAGGTGAGGGGAGGCTTCACAGTTGTTTACACATTTTGCCTTTTTTTTTTATCTACAGTATGTTTTCCCATTACTCCACACAGAGCTGTGGAAGAATGAGTGTACCAGAAAAGGGTGTGTTGGAGATGCTCTGTATCGGAAGCTCAGGAGATATTCGCAGTGCAATCAACAGCCTACAGTTTTTTTCCCTCCCAGGTCAGTAAATCCACACATCTCACCTCACCACAGCGTACATATGCCTTCCGTGGAATTAAATACGCAACCCTTTTGATTTTCCTGACCATATGGCTTTGTCTCACTGTAACTCTCCAGACACATCCTTGGAAAAGGAACTTTGGAGAATGAAAAAGGACAGACCTGTGATTTCAGTGGGCAAAGTTGTTTCCAGAACAAACCAGAGGAAGAATAAGTCCAAACATACAAAGGAGCAGGAAGAGGAACAGGAACAGGCTATTGGAGTTAAAGATGCTTCTCTGTTCCTGTTCAGAGCACTGGGAAAGATCCTGCACTGCAAACGTGAGTCATATCTCCCAGTTATCATAGTCTTTTCAAGATTTCCTGAAAATAGTTCCCAACTATTGCACTATTGTCAGTTTTTTTTTACTTGTCAGTGGATTTGTTGATATTAAGGCTTATTTCTTAGGGTTTGATTTCAGACATCATCATCTGCCTACTAATTCCACAAACACCTTTCTGGCTGTCTGTCTGTATTTCTGTATATTTCGCGAACCATTCATCTAGTGAACGTCGCACTTGGCATGCATGTTGTTGGTGGCCCAGGGAAGTGCATTGTTAAGTTTGGGGGGATTTGGACAAGAGATATATATTCATATACAATATTAATCAAAATTGAAATAAAGAGGCGAACAATGCTTTGTAGTTATACTTCAGCTGTAGTAAGGAACTGGCAACCTTTGGCCAATATCTGTCCCGCTAGATCATTTACATAATTCGATTTTTTCTCCACTATATCAGACTGATAATGAGATTCATGGGGGTTGCTGGTGTGTTGCTGGTGTGTGCTGTGGTGGTAGCAATTTGTCCCTCAAGTAAAAGCACAAGTACCTTTATTGGAGAAGATTGTGTCGATTGCTTTACACCACAGTCAGACCTCAGAAATTGCTGACTTGTATCGATGAAAACATAACCCCAGTTATGTAAATAATTCAAATTTATATATGAACCACACACATGAACATATAAAGCAAATTCTGTTTCATTTAAAAAAATCATTGATGAAAAAAATCTTCAACGCAAATAAATCAGCTAGGGTGAACACAAAGATTTCTAACTTCAATCTGAAGTAGGCGATGCATTACATAAGGCCAAGCAAACAGTTTTTTCCAAACAGGCAGGTTTAGAAGAGGCACTGCACTGGTCAACTATAATTTTAAAAGAAATCTGATCACTGATGAGAATAGCTGCTGCACTGTGGCTTTTGCTGATCAATCACTAGTTCAGTATTCAGTATAACCTACACTGAGGCAAATTGTTTGCTTGGTTGTTTGTCATCAACAGGGGCGAATCATGAAGCAGCTGAAGGTGTCCCTGCACCTGCCCTATCGTCTCACCTGGCACATCACCACAGAAAAACATTATTAGTAGAGCCTGAGGTAAA
The DNA here is from genome assembly GCF_022539355.2 of Hippoglossus stenolepis. Classification (NCBI taxonomy): domain Eukaryota; kingdom Metazoa; phylum Chordata; class Actinopteri; order Pleuronectiformes; family Pleuronectidae; genus Hippoglossus; species Hippoglossus stenolepis. The sequence continues at coordinate 698,436 of NC_061491.1, forward strand.
AAGCTTTGTCTCTCTCTAAAAGGTAACAAACATTTTCAATCAAACTCCTTTTAATCTTTGGAACACTCACAACTTGTTTTTATTTGTTTTTAGTTTGTTGTTGAACGTTCACACATGTCTGGAGAGTTCTTCAACTTGTACCTCCACCAGAACTACCTAGACTTCTTTTCTGAGGTGGAGGATGTGGCCCGAGCCAGCGAGTATCTATCTGATGCTGACCTCCTCACTTCTGATTGGACGGTCAGTCTTTCCCGAGACATGAAGAATGAATCAGAATGCTTTGACTTTAGGGTTCCTGTTGTTTGCAAACTATACTTTAGGTGTTGCCTTCACATTAATAAAGCATACCATTAGATACCAAGGTGGCAGTGGTTTATAATACAAGAGACACTTTGGAAAGTTCTGACAGCAGTAGTTAATTCTCTGTAGAAGGACCTGCCTGCAGGAGAAATGTAAGTAGTAAGTGGTTGAGTAGAGAGTGACAGCTTTATTAAATTCAATTGTCCAGTATTTTAATTGTCTGTATTTTAACTATATGGTAAGTGGTGAACTGATGGTGAACAACAATCTGTGCCTGTGTTGTGCTGTTTTCAGAGCCGAAGCACCATGGAGGATTATGGGTCTTCAGTGGCCACCAGAGGTCTTCTTCACTCCAACTCTCAACAAGTTTCTGTTGGATTTAGACCACTTCACAAACCCAGCTGGCTGCTAGTCAGCAAGAAGGTAAGACACATCTATTAACACGTGAATTTAGTTATTTTAGTTACAATCATAGTTAGTTAGATTGTGAGCTCCATACATCCATTACAAAAAAAACACAATGTCTTGAATATTTACATATTTCTCTCGTGGCACTTATTGTTCCTGATCAGCCCATAGACTGTAAACACTGAGATCAATATTCTTTCTTTGTCTAATAATGAATGGGAAAATCCAATGAAAGCCTTAAGACAGGGCAGTGTTACTCTGATGAATACATAAATAACTTCACCAGACAGGTGAAATAGTGGGCAATCAGGATTGATTTGTAATCATTTTACAAAAGAAAAGGCATAACCATTGTTGGAAAGCACAATATGCTTCCTTCCCTGTTTAAACTAACCAGCAGGTTTACTGTAGTGTTGCTCACACTAGATGTCACAGTGCACTGCAGTATTAGATCAGAACTATTTTTGTTCATTTACTTGTAGAAATAGATAAAAAAAAAACAATTAAATGCTCTGAAACCAGGTGCCCCAATTATAAACAAAACACACATTTTGATGAGTATTTTGATCTTTGAACAAAAAGGAAAAGTTCCATGTAGGAAGCTAGAACATTTCTTACATTACAAAGATCACCAAGGATCACAAAAAACTATTTGATCTGCTTCAAATGTGTCCTATCTGAGCGACCTAAAGAAGTAGACTTTAAATGCAGCGACTGTAGATAAGACTGTAATGAGACTGATGTTGTTCCTGTCAGCACCGGGAGAACTGCCTGGCGGCTCAGTCCCTGTTCAGGAGCTTCTGTCTGACACCAGTCAGTCTGCAGACGGAGCTGCTGCCATACCTGGCCAAACTCACTAGTCCTATGAGGAACCAAGGTAACACACACAAACACACACAGACAATTTGTGAATAAATCTGAAAACACGTTTTAACCCTCAAACAGCCATCTTCACTTTCTAAAAATCTCCTCACTTCCAAGGTCCCAAGAGAACTCTGTGTGTTCCTCAAAAAGATACTCAAGTACACACGCAAATATGATACTGTATATTATTTTTATGCTACACACCAACATAGCTGCATGCCAACATAGCTGTGTGTGAGGACAAAATGACTCGGCAACGCATTGACAGATTTACACCAAACTCGGGTGGAAATGTTACTTGAGAGGGTATTGCCAGATGATTAAAGTCAAGGTCAACAGAAATTGGTCAAAAGACACTCTTTCCAAGATATCTCTGAAAATAGAGACAACCTGTAGCTTATATTAATCAGAATATCATGATGACATCATGAAATGGTATTTTTACACTTTACTCCTCTGATGCTATTCACTGGAAATTTTGTTGCATCAGCCACTGCAAAGCCTCCTATGTTAAAATGCACAAAAATAGTCATCGTACTGTCTTGTATTTTTAAGTGATCTTTGACATTAATTTTGTTATTTTGCTGTCGTGTTGCCTGCACTGTAAAAAACTGCTCGGACATTATGTGTTGCTGAAGATTGTCATTTTGTGACCAATGAACAAAGTTGATTAATTTGTTATCAAGTCTATGCTATCATTTTTATGTCTCTGTGCTGGCGACACCTAGTGGCCGGAGGCATTATGCATTTGTATTGTCCCTACATCCATCCATCCCATTCTTGCGAATATAATATCATAAAAACACCTTGGAGGATTTTTGTAAAATTTGGGTCAAAAGTTCAGTTTGAGTCAAGGATAAAAAGAATAGAGTTTGGAGGTCAAGGGACACGTTTACCTCACAAAACCCTCTTTTGCTTCATGAACACAATGTCTTAAGAACGCTTCAAGAGAATCCTTTCAAATATGGCACAAATGTTCTAAAATGTTCTAACAACTGACTGATTAGATTAAGGTGGTCAAGGTCACACGGGGTTCACAAAACAGGTTTTTGTCTTGAACGTCAAATCTGCCTTTAGGGAATTTCTTCAAATTTTGACCAGTTGTCACATGGACTCAAAGATTAACTGACCACTGAAATCTAATCAAAGTTAAAGGTCACAGTGATAAGTCTGGAAACAGACGACAAACAACAGAAGTGATGAAAGAGTGTGTCAGTTCATGAACCTTTACTAATCTATGTGTTCTGTGATACAATGTTTCCCTCAGCTCAGATAGCCTTTATTCAGGACGTGGGTCAGATGTCACTGAGGAGCTTCTCCATCAGGTACAACACACATTTTATCTTCACTTAATCCAATTGGATTCAAGAAAAGTTACCTTGACCCTAGAGTCTGCATTCCCAAAGATCTAACCAGCCTGTTCAGCAGTAGTCTGTAATTCCCTGCTAACAGAGGAGAGGAGTGGAACATATGAAGAGATGTAATCAAAATAGTGACAGGAACATTACACAGTGTTGTCCTGAACCAGCATCTTTTAATTCCATCGGCTAATATATATTGTTGACTAAATAATTTTGACTCAGGGTTTCCTACCAGCTTTTTTACTTTTAAAAGCTGCTGACTAAAGGATTTGAATGTTACTATTGATTAATAACACACCTGTTAAAGTAATCACAATATATTTTTGATAGAATTATACAACAGCGTTATTACTAGTCTATTTTAGTGAATTAAAGACTTTGAAGAACTTGAGGTTTGCCTCTTGACACCTGACAAAACTCAGTAAAATTCAGAGCTACTAGTCTGCTGGTTACAAACTGATCAGTCATGTTGGAGAGAGTTCATTTATATTATTATCTTCCCAGCAAATAATTGGGGGGGAGTTGTTGTGATCAGTCTGTCTGTAATAAGTTAATTTCCAAATTACCAGAGCAGAACTTGAAAACCATTTGGAATTTCCTCATGAAACCTTACAATTATGTGGCACCTTTTGATATTTTGAATTTCATGAGAGAAATATTCTGACTTCATCTAACACTTACAGAGTCAAATTATCTGCTATTTTAAGGTTTGCTTTAATGCTTTAATGAACCTTTATAGGAGTGTGCAATATCACCTAAAAACAATATCATGGTGAACTACCATATTTACCTCTGTACCAAATGATAATTAACATCTTCTGAAATAATGATCTGTCCTCAAAGTTCTTATTAATTATTTTGTTTTGTTTTAAGACTGACTTTTATTTATTTGAAGTACTTTCTAGTTCTTTCTAAGAACTTTTTAAAATAGTAAAAATTGTTGTGACAATCCAAAACAATTATTGTGCTCTAAATATATCTTAATGATACCTGTATGGATTATTACATTATTTTAACGAACTTGTGATAAACTGCTTATTGAGACCTCAGACTCTGGTCGGGAGGCAGAGGGCGGCTAAAATGTGTGCAGTCAGCGCTGACAAAACAGGAAATGAGCCCACATAGCAAACCGAGTGGTTATTTAGGCCTGTGGAGTTTCTGAACAAGTAGGTGGCAGTCTGTATCAAAGAAGGAATGTATTGCCCATCTGTAGGCTGGGATTGCTGCTAGCAAACAGGAAGGAGGTGAGCTCCATATAGTCCACTCTCAGGGGAAGTCCTTTGTAACCTGGTGTGTTTCAAAAAGCTGTATCGAAATTCAAAAAATACAAATTTTAAACTGAAATATCAACACAAAGTCCACTAACCTGAGTCTGAAGCTCAAGTCTATTAAATATGATCAATTAATAAATTTAGGGAACATAACTATGCTAGGTAGGGAAAGTACATTACTAATACCACAGTGTGCACAGGATTGTTTATCTCTTTGGTTAGACAATCATTGGCAGTCATAAGTCGTTTCCAGTCGTCCTGCGGAGGATCTCCAAAGAATTGGGTCCTAACTCTTTCTCCAGTTTGCCTTTCACACATGAACAACATAGCAGGAGGTTCCCTGCACAGATGCGTTCACAACAGCAACAAATTATATGCAGTATTCAGGTGAGGGGTGGTGCAGCAGGCATAAGCAGGACGTAAGGTATTAATTCTGCTGCAGAGTGCCCATGTTCTTGTTTGCAACACATCAACACAAGCATTGGCTCTTATCATCACAAACTTTTATATTACATTACATTACATATCATTTAGCTGACGCTTTTATCCAAAATGACAATAAGTGCATTCAACCATGAGGGTACATTAGCTCGCAAAGGCTCTCCTGCTGTGTTCACAGACTTCACACATGGTCTCCCCCAGACTTTCTGCGGACTTTATACAAGGGAGCCAGTCGTAGAAAATCTGCAAGAACTCCGGAAGCTCTCACTCTGTCATTTGCATTCACACATACACCTCCTCTAGAGAAACTGCGAAGGATCTCCAAAGTTTAGTGCATGTCTGAAGAAGGAATAATGTTCTACTTGTTAGACCAATATAGATATTGGATTCTTTGAAATGTTTTTCTATTCTTCGGTTAAATAACCTGTTGACTTCATTATGTTTCCTCTACATCTGAACGTCTGCACCATTGATTGTTAATCCACGGGTATCCATAGTAATATAGTTACCTTAGGCACTGATTTAGAATGATGTTGAGATGTCCTGAAAATATACTGTATCTTTTATTCTGTCTCAACCATGTAGCTTTCTATGTTACTGGTGTAAATTGTATTAGATCATACCTTTTTATACTGTCCCTCTATTTCTCTATTTGGCTTTGTGTTGTCTGTGTCCAGATTAAAACTGGAGACTCTGACAGATAAAGAGCCGGGCCAGCTGGAAACAGATGGGGAGGAGGAGCAGGAGGTAAAAGAGGAAGGCCGGGGTGGAGCTGAGGAAGGTTTGCCAACCAGTCAGCCTCAACCTACCACAAATCAAGTTCTTTTGGAGGAGGAGGGCTTGATCATCGAGGAATATGACAGTGACTGACACACACAGCTCCACCGTACACCCACTGTCATACTGTGACACACTTGCCCTTTTTTGATTGTCCAGTTTGTATTGTATGGATTTTTGTTTAGTTAATGTGTTTAGTCTGGAGGAAGTTAGGGCCATGTGAAATAGTACAATAAGTTCTGAGGTTAATTTTGATACGTGAAAAATGTAGTTACTCTTCAAAGGTTGCTATACTTACAATATTTTGACTTTAGTTTAGCCTTTTTCCCAGATTGTATGATTGATCCCAGGACTGAATAAATTCCCCACGTGCCCCTAACCCTCTTCCATAGAAGGTTGATGACTGTGATAACAGTTCTGGTATTACCAGTCATTTTTCCTAACTGAGGTCATATGTACAAAATATGTTTTCAAACAAGATTGTTGTCCTGTAAAGTCTGAATTGAATGGGATGCTGTGGCTTGTCACAGGCTCATATTGAAAGCATAGAGATTAAGTATCAACATTTTCCAAAGTTACCCTTAACAGTTCATTTCTAGCTGCTGAAAATGTGTCAGTATTTATTAGTTCTAAGTCTGCGTTCAGCATTTGTTGTTTTTGTACTTTGCATCTTTTTGTTTTGATGATTGATTGTTGAGCCTGGAGTATTCTGTCCAGGCTCTAACCCTAGCTGATACTAAAATCCTTGTGTCACTCTTTCTTGATGGTGAAAAATAAGAAATATTACAATAATGCTTATTGAGGGATAAATTGTTTGAATCTAAATAAGCATGTGAATAAAAACAATGTTTGAAAAGCTGATCATATATCTTGAAAACAAATTTTTTATACTCTCCTTTCACACACCCTCTCATTCAATATTTACACAGCAGTTTCACATGAAGCTCCTTTAAATAATCCCTGTGGTGATGGTGACTCACTATCACTCACAGTTGTAAATCCATAAAGTGCTTTCAACTTAAACTAAATTAATGAAATGTTTTTTATATAAATACTTAAATGATTGGATAATGCTTCTGTAAATACTTATTACTAACACACTATTACTTAAATAAACATCCACATGATGTACAATTAACAAATACGGATTTTTATTGATTAAAATTTGTATTTCTTTCTTCTTAATTCTGAAAAGTTTTTCACCATACACTACTTCCTTTCATATGTTAAATATGATTTTTGTGAAGATGGATTGATGGATAGATTCCTTCAAACTTGTTTATTTTGAAGGTAACGACCGGAAGTAGCTCTAGATGTCGATCTGAGTTGAACCTGACTGCGGTCGGTGAAGTGAGAGCAGTGGATGTCGTAATGCTGGAATGTAAAATAGTCGTTGCTCCGACTTCGCAGTTAACATTTAGTTACTTAACTTCATTTTAGTCTGCGCGTCGCTGGAAACTTTACCGCACCGTGGAACATAACGTTTATTGCTTTAAAGTTACAGGTAAGAGGAATTAGACTCATTCAATGAAAACCAAAGGATCGCTAATGTTAAGGTCCATTCTACTTCATATTGGAATCCACAAGTTGTTTGTGTAACAAACTGTATAGTTCAGGTTTTGTTTTTGTGTGTTTTTATAAATATGCAGCAACAGCCAGTAGGGATGATACCACCTGAAAACAAATGTGAGATCTACACACGGAGATACAGAGCGGTGATACTGTTGGATTATTCAACATGATCACTTTAGTATTCAATGCGAAACAGTTTCGAATATGATTGGTGCCACGTTTCACACTTAGAAAACCTTGATATTTGTTTTGCTTTACAGTTTGCTTGGGAAAATGTATTTAGTCAAATGAATAGGCTACATATCTTTTACTCATGAATTGAAGCAGGTGGCTTAAAGTAGACATGTTTGAGGATTCACAAGCCAAATGAATGAGAAAGACTGGCATAACACAATGCGTAGTAGGCTACATACCACTCTTACTGAGTGGTAAATGGTCTGTATTTATATAGCACTTATCTAGTCTTCATGACCACTCAAAGCACTTTACAGTACAGTGTTTGCCATTCTCCCATTCACACAACTTTATACTGTGCATCTCTCTGTCATACACGCATCACACACTCGCACAGACATCAGGGGCAATTTGGGACTCAGTATCTTGCCCAAGGTCACATAGGCACGCGGAATGGGGGAGACTGGGATCGAACCGCCGACCCCCTGGATAGTGACTAACCAGATTATGTACTCAATTTTAAGTACATGATAGAGTCTATCAGATTGACACACAGTCAGAAAGCTGAGCCTCATAATTTTACACTTAGTAAAAGTTTTCACAAATATTTTCAAGTATACCACATTTATCATTAACATGATGAAACAACAGAGACGATGAGGCTGCCGCATGAGGATTCACACACAATGAGTGGGCAGGAAACATAGTGGTACAATATCATTACATCTATGAGCAATTTCTGTATTTGCAAACCACCCACGTATTTTAACAAAATGTTCATCTTTTGCAACATGATAGTAAAAATCCTTCAGCTCTGGTAAACGTAACACAAAAATCGTGGCCCAGTTATTAGCAGCAACCCTGACCATGGCAATCATTTTTAGGTCTTGTAGTAGGTACTGAGTACATTTACCCATAAGATACCGCGTACAGATAAAGTAACCAAAATTAAATGTTAAATGCAGAACTAGCTTGGTTCCCACTTTTTAAATATTTGGAATAATTTCAGTACTCAGCAATGAGATTTTTCCAAATGTGAACTGGAAGCTAAAAATGGAAAGGATGGTTTGATTTGTGTGTGCTGTGAGCAATTTTGATATTTCCACATGCAAAGGATGCTTAAAATATAACAAAAAGAGACAAATCATGTAATTAATACAAATAACACTGTTTTACAGATAGTCCTGGGTGGGCTTTATAAGTCATATCATGGGTTAGGTTTAAATATGTTTTTGTGTGTTTTGAATCAACCCCTGATATTTGAACAAATATATATATATAGTTTTGCAGGTTTAGCAAATCCAGGTTAGGTTTGACCTGGTTCAAATGGAGGTCAGTAAGGCCTTCAACCTGGAGGATGACATGGTGGATGGAGACCTGGGTGATGGATTGGGTGTCAGAGCATCATCCAGCTCCACAAGTAAGAAGAACCAAAGTTTTGCTGCTCTCTCAGAAACCCTGCTGCCCCAAGCAGAGCTGCTCCGGCGCAGTAGCCAGGCAGGAGAGACAGCTTGGATTACTGGAATGAAGACTGCAAAGACACATCAGGGATCTGACTGGAGGGTGCCACACTGTGGTAAGAATGACATATGTGTGTGTGTATATGTGTGTCTGTTTGTGTGCTGAAGAGATACACCCACAAGCAGAGCAGGAACTGCCCAGTGCAAGTGCCAGTGGACATCACAATGGCAGACAGTGGGTTTCAGGAATGAAAAGCTGGACCAAATAGGCTCTGGTTGAGAAAGCTAACAGTGCACCATGATTGGCTTGCAGCACAAATGTGTGAGCTGCTAAGCTGCTCCTCTCAGGCCTATAGCAGCTAAGTTGAGGAGACACGTCACCCATGAGTCGATTCATGAGCAAAGCTCACAGGGGCATTAGAAACAATACCAGAGGGTCAAAGTTACTGGCCGACGGAGCAATCACCAAGACGAGCCATATCACCACACAAGGCTAACATATAATTGATAGCTTTAATCAAGAACTCAATGAAGAAAACATCAGTGGTAACCATGTCACCAAGTCACTCTCATGTGGCGCATATAACAAGGTGATGCACTGTCCCTGCTGCTGTTTTGCATAGGCCTGATCATTACAGAGTGGATATGGACACAGATTCCGAAGGGGAGTAACCATCAGCTGCACTTGCTATACATAGATGACATCAAGGTGTTCGCCAGGAGTGAACCAGACATTAACTCATGGATCCACCTCCCCAGGATATACAGCAAGGACATTGGAATGTCATTCAGACTGGATAAGTGTGGCTGCATGTTGGCAGAGAGGGAAGGTTATCAGTCCAGTTCCCTGAGACTCTACGAGCAAAGACAAAGAGAGGAAGAGTAAATATTGGACCTATTTTTCACAAGCCTCATATCTTCCCAACATTATTACAGCAAAAAAGAATTACACTGACAAATCAGGAGAAACTTAGTTTTGTTGGATGTATGTCTCTGTGTCTGTTCCAGCAACACAATCTAATGAGATCTGGCATGAGATCTCTTTGTTGGTTCTGGTCTGGTTATGCTGGAGCACAGTACACCACTGGATCAGTTTTAAATCAAAATCTTCGTGATAGAGCAGCTTAGCTGTTGCTCACAGTGGTTCAATTCATTTGAACTTTTGGTGCAGTGGTGGGCACTCCAGTGCGGGACCATCACAACAGACAACATGTACGATAACGGAGGTGGCATATGCTGATTTTCCAATCAAGTGAGCAACTTAGTTTATTCCTACAGCACATTTAACCACAAAGTCAATTGATAAATCCATAAGCGTTTTTGAAGCCGTCACTTAGCAAATGTGTCATTGCTCTAAATATGTAAAGCTCTAGGTCTAGGTGATTCTTACAAACACAAAGCTACAAAAACACACACACACACACACACACACACACACACACACACACACACACACACACACACACACACACACACACACACACACACACACACACACTCTGCTAGAAGGCATTTTCTGAGTATATTTTCTGTAAATCAATAGGCTCCCTTGATGACATGTCCAAAGCTGAGCTGACAGACAGACTACATGAAGCAAGTGAGGTAGGAAAAGGGAAGAAAAACAGGAAAAACTACAGTTATCTTTGTCCACTTGACTCCATGACACCAAACTGTAACTGATGGTCCTGCTGTGTTGACAGGTGATAGATGTCTTGTGCTGTGAGCTGGAGGTGGCACATCGTTACCTGGAAGGCAAATATCAAGCTCTCAAGATATTACAGGGAAAGGTAAAACAGCACATACTCAAGTACTTCATCTTATTACACCTCACTGTTCTGTAATTTAGAAGAAAGAGCACCAGTACATAGATATCCATCATAAATGCTGCTTAGCAGGCCTCATTTTCTCATGTTGTTCCAGAGATCTTTTGTTCTGCTGGATTTTTTGACCATGTTATTTTACCACAGGTAATCTCCCTCAAACTGAACCTGTTCTTGTGTTTTATGCTGTCACCTGTTAAAGGACAAAAAGACAAAATGCAAAAATAAAAATACTGCTAATATAATAACACTTGTGAGTAAAAGATTTTGATGTAAGTAGTGGCAAAATCTTTGAAAATAAGGTCTTTGTTTTAATAACAGGACCCCTTCCCATTTGTGGTCTTAAGTAATCCTGACCTAAATTATTTAGAAAAAAGCAATTACTTAATTAATAAATAATTATTAAAATACCAAAACCAGCAGTGTGTCTCTCACTACTCTCTGTCCCCTCTATCCTTTCTGAAGCTTCCCCAAACCCACCGGTTTCTACTGAAGATGTAATTTATTTTTATCAGACAGGGAATTTTTTTAAACAGCTGGTCACTGTAACAAATGTTCCTGGAGCATTACATTACATTACATATCATACAGCTGATGCTTTTATCCAAAGCGACTTACAATAAGTGCATGAGGGTACAAACCCAGAACAGCAAGAGTCATGTAAGTACAATTAGTCTTCAAAAAAGCCAAACTATAAGTGTTACTTGTAAGTGCAACATAAGAGCAACTAAACTTAATTTGTATTTATATTTAATATATTTTTTTTAAATACACCAGAATTGACGATGCTTATTAGACCTCATCTTCTTAAAGGCATAGTCGGAAGAGATGTGTCTTTAGCTTGCAGCAGAAGATGTGTAGACTTTCTGCTGTCCTGATGTCAATGGGGAGCACATGATTTTGTTGAGTGGCTAGCTGTCCCTCGCAGTGAAGGAGCCGCAATCCGATTGGCCGATGCAGAGCGGAGTGGACTGGCTTGGGTGTAAGGTTTAACCATGTCCTGGATGTAGACTGGGCCCGATTCGTTCACAGCAAATAAATGCCTGTAGAGTCTTTATTTTATTAAGCCAATGGGTAAAAATTACTCTTCTTCACACAGGCCATTCTTGACAAAGCCACAAGTCACACTAAAAGTCTACTGCAGAAAAGTGATGAGAGGGCCAAGGCTCTGGAGAAGGTAACTGCTTTCCTGTTGCTCACAAAAGTGCATGCTCCTCAAACAAGGGCTTGGTCTGTTTGCTTAAACATTCTACAGCCGGTTTCAGCTCAACACTCAGGAACCAGCTGATCTTTGCCTGTTTATCATAGACAAACTGTGGGGCGCTGAGAAGTGGTGCCATAAAGAGAGATCTCTGTTCCTCTGTCTGACACATTCTGACTGATTGAATGTGAAATTTGGTAGTCAGATGGATCAAATTTCCTTGTTGAAGAATGGACCCTTTTCAACTCCTCTAATCAGATTCTCTCCTTTAATTGTTTTCAATGCTAAATTATAAGGGTTTTATGTAATATGTACTACCAGCAGAGGGCAGAGGGCAGTGTGTGTGTATGTGTGTGTGTGTGTGTGTATGCATTTGGGGTGAGGGCTGTTTAATACCAGGTTTTGTTACCCAAGTAATTCTACTTATTCATTCAATTCCTGGCATTCTTTTACCACATTTTGATGGTGTAACTTCAGGTTTTCATGCTTGCAAGTTGTGGAAACTGTTGGGTTTCTTTACAAATTTGTAAGGATTCGACCTTACTATGTTAATTGCCTTGAGATAATTTATATTGTGTGTTAGTGCTATACAATACAATTTAATTGAATTGATTACTAATATTTTACTTAGATTTTGCTCAGGAATATTTTTGTCTCTTTCAACCCTCTCAGTTGTCTCTCTTTACACAGTACCATGTTCTCCATTTAGATAACATCACAATTTTACTAATAGAAAACTAATAGTGTAACAGTGTGCTCCTTGGTGCAGAAGATCAAGTTTCTGTCTTGTGTTGCTTGGAACAGCATCTGCATAACCAATAAGTCCTTAGGGCCCTTCAATACTAATTTGCTCTCACCATGGATTAGTTCAAGTCTAGAACTGAGTCCAATGCCTTGCTGTTTGTACATGGCACCAGCTATATTTGATGTTCTGATAAAAACCTGGACTTTTGTCAAATGGGACTTCAAATTTGCAAATAACTCTTAATTAACCAAAACTGCAGAAGTGCGTTTTCTTTCAGCGAACGATTATGAGTGTTATCACACAGTTTGACGTTAGGAGGACAATGACAGATGGTGTAAAAGGCCATAAAATGTTGTCATAAATAGTTGTGGGACATTACATTAAAGGGATAGTTCATTGAAAAATTTTAATTCACTCATTATCTACTCAGCAGTATGCAGATGGAGGTGTGGGTGAAGTTTTTGAGTCCACAAAAAACTTCTGGAGTCTTAGGGGTAAACAGTGTTGCAGCCAAAGGGACTACTTCTTCAGACGTAATAAAACAACAGAAAGAAACACAACATGCCTCCATACTGCTCGTGCGATGCCCAGATATTCATATTTGACTAGAAACGGCATCATTTATACCATGTTTTAAGCCTAAAAGTCCACTACCGGAAGTAGCGATGCTAGCGGACATAGCGATGCGAACGCACACCCGCTCAATTGGATTTGGCTGCAATGCTGTTTACCCCTGAGACACCAAAAGTGTTTTGTGGACACTTCACCCACCCCTCCATCGGCATAGTGGTGAGGAGATATCTATCTATCTATCTATCTATCTATCTAAAAGTAACTAAAATATACCAATCGTGATCTCCTACAGGAGGTTAACAGTCTGCAGTGGGAGCTCAGCTTCGGCCAGGTCCAAATGAAGAAGTTTGAACAATCCTGGGAGCAGAAATACAATGGGTTTGACTTTCTTATCACACTCTCATGTCTGTGTTTGGTATTTTCACTGTTTGCATTGTAACATTATTGTTGTTGTTGTCCTAATCAGAATTTTGAGTGAGAACAAGGCTCTGACTGACAACCTGCAGGAAAGAGAGAATGAGATCCAGGAGCTCCGAGCAGCAAATTCTGGTAAATGCTGAATAATGTAGAATGATTTTGAGGTGACCCATACATGTCTGCAGAGATCATTTCCATTTGTGTAGTGAAGTGGATCTGTCTGGAGAGTCAAGTTACTACATATAATGCAGCTCCTAACTCCAACTCAAAAACACATTTCCATACTTACACATACATCTCGTGGTCCCAGCACATGGCATTTATTATGTTATCATCATGAACATTATGTGTTTGTGTTTACAGTTCTAAGTCGGCAGAGCTTGGAGCTTCTGTCGATGTTGAATGTGAGGGAGCAGAGAACCTATCAAGAAACCAAACCTCAGTACAGCTTAGAGAGAGACGCAAGTGTTTTGGAGGTGAGAGAGCACCAATCAACATTGCACACACACACACACACACACACACACACACACACACACACACAGATATGATATTTATAGTCAAATATCAGTAACAAGGCTCCACATTCAGGTCAGTTACTTCACACACTGTGTAATGTCCAAACCACTAAGCACATTTTGTTGGTAATAACACAGGTGTCACATCAAGCTTATGAAGCTTATGGTCTCGGCTCACAAAACAGCCTTGCATGACTCGCAGTTGACATTCCAGTAAAACCAGAATGGAGGAGCAGAACCATAGTCTTGGTTTTCTCTCACTTTTTTTTCATTTTTCTAGCTGGCAGTCTTGGGGGCCTGCCGGTGTCTTGGAGTTGTGGAAGCTTGTCCATGCAGTCGCACTGCTGCTATCAGCAGGAAGCAACTAATTCAGCTGCAACAGGAGGTATATAACTTCTAAAGTATTCATTAAAACTTCAACCAAAACACAATGGTAACCAGGACAAAAAGCAGTGACCGTGACACCCTACTAATGTAGCAAGGATTGGTATTTGTCAATTAACAAATGTCAAAAGAATAAGTAATGAATGGCTCACATACTGTATAAGTGAAGCTAAAAATAACATCAGGGTCTCCAAGGCTAAAATAACAAATTTCAGTAAACTAAAAGTCAGTCAACCTATCAAGCTAAATACAAATAAACATGATCTGTGCAACAAAACATGAACTCATCAACAAAGGCTTAGCAGCAGCAACTTCCCTCAGGCAGAGATCAGCTGATGGTGATCAGGTGAAATTTCACCTGATGGTGTCCAGGTATTCAAGGAGGGGCGTGTGAAACCTGAAACACTGTCACAGTTCCTTGTAGCAGAACAAATAGGAAACACATTGCAGATAACACAGGTGTAATAAAAGAGTTCTGTCATTACAAGGTTTCAATGCTACTTCCTGACAACCAGTGCTGAAACAAATGTAACATTTTTCAATGTGGGCAGTGGTCGTGAATGACTGCAGAGCAAATATGGCATCATAGCTCAAATTCTAAAGGAGAATTCAAAAGATAGTCTGATAGATATTCTATAAGAGCCAATTCTTTTATTGTGACCCCTGACCTTCAGACCAGCATGTTTTATCTTCAAAGCTCTCAAACCGCTGTCTGGGGGCAGATTTGACCAATTTTTTAAATAATTTATCTTTCTAAATTTAAAAGAAGGGTTGTTAGAATTAGAAACTGTGTGTGTGTGTGTGTGTGTGTGTGTGTGCGCACGCATGCTTGTGTTCTCCAGCTTGATACTCAACGTTCAAGGAGAGAGGAGGCATTGATGGTTGCAGATGCTTTTCGCATCGCCTTCGAACAGCAGCTGAGGAAACGGAGTGACTGTTTCCTGCTTATGGCTGAGACAAACATCCTGAAATCCCAACACTTAAAAGCTGCAGGCAAGTCTGCCAAGTGCAGCGCATTGCATGGGTTAAAACTGGACAGTGAACTGTGGAAATTAATCAATATGATGCACATATTATGGTATAGAATGGTATAGCATGGTTTACAGTATGTTTAGGTTTGGCATGGCACATGGTAAAACTTGAAACTATTTAAGAGTTAGAAGAAAAAGATAGGTACAAAAGTGCAATTCAATCACAGACATAATACATGATACTTTGAACTCTATCCATCCATTATCAATACCCATAAACTATATTTAAAAATGGGCAACATGTTTGCACTTCCTCCCACTTCCCAGAAATGTAGTTAAAGGTTCATAGTGTAAGATTAAGGTGAAAGGGATCTATGGGCAGAAAGTGAATATAAAATAATGCTAGTGATGTTTTCACTAGTAAGTAATCATCTAAATTGTACGAATTGCTGTTTTGTTAATCCTAGAATGATCCTTTTATATTTAAATACTTTATATTTACATCGGGAGTGGGTCCTCTCTATGGAGGCCGCCATGTTTTTTACAGTAGTACAAACTGGACAAACTAAACACCTTTGAGTTTTTATAACAACTGAAGGCTACCACAGGTTCTCTTTCATGTTTGGAAGGGGAGGGTGAGGTGAGGGGCATTCAGCAGCAACATGAAACTTCACCACTAGATGTCACTAAATCCTACACACTGAACCTATAAAATACAATGTATTTTCGCTGCCATCTTACACATTTGGAGCCCGAGTCTGTGCAGTAGCAATCAAGGAATGGCGCTGCCGTGGCAAGTTCCTGTCAATGCACGCTCTCAAGCAATCATGAGTCAATCATGAGTCAACAACCTTTAAAGTTGTTGTTAAAAACAATTTTTGAATTCATTAGAATTTTTATCCAGCCCTCAAATAGAAGTAGGTCTCTAAAATGAGCAAAGATGAACTAGATAGGGATAGAGATTATACATATTCTCTGTCAATCCCATTTTTATTTTTACAATGTCTCTGTTTTCCCCATTAAGCCATATATAATTGTTGATTTGAGTACCACATATTTTCTATTTATTGTAACCATTTATTTCCTCCCAGGTGTTAACAGTAGTCCTTTAATCAGTGTAAGCCAGAGGTTGAGAGGACTGCTACCTTCCAGTTTGGAGTTGAAGACACCCGATGGTCTTTTAGAGACTCTCTACAGACTGCTGGAATTGGTTAGTATCTCCTTTGGAATCTATAGGCCTGTTATCTACAGATCACAGCACAAAGACTGGTAATTTACTACTTTTAAGTAACTAGTTCCTAAAACATTTCAAACAAGCTGTTTCTGCCTTTTCTGAATGTCTCCACATTAAGGCAGGTATACAAAATAGTCATCACATCACAGAGAGGGGTAGGCTTGTCAACAGACGGCTAGGTAAAGAGGACAACTTCCTCTGCATCTGCATCTGCTTCACCTTCATCTGTTAGTCTTGGCAAAGTGACCGCAAAGTTTCACTCTGCAATGATATATGTTTTTATTCCCTTGCCATTATCATTTGTACAAATGGGAATAATGGTGCACATTGTCACACAGCCCTTTATTACAGAAATAATGACAGTAGTGACAGAATGAAAATAGAGAAATGGAGAGAGAAGTTCAGACCATACTTACCACCACACTGTACACTGGACCAATATGGGTCTGTTTCATGCATTGGAAATAATCAGTTACTGTTAAACAACCTGACAAGCACCTAATTTGTATCAGAATTACATCTGCTTGGTTATAGGTGTCAATTAACTGTACAGACACTGTTTTATCAACAGTTACTTATTCAATTGTGAAAGAAGGGCATATTAAAGAAAACACAGACAAACACACATACACACACACTGGAATATACAATATCAATCTCGAGGATGCATAAGAAACATGATAGTACTACTAGAATATCTAAAGAAATAACGTCTCTGAGTAATTATTATCTTTAAGAGCAGGTGAGCTTGCACCTTGCTTGGTTGCCATTGTACTGCTGGATTTGTCAGGCAGTAATAAAGGAAATGTAGCTTGTAGGTGCTTTTGCATAATACTTTAATACATAATATTGTATATTGATAGTGTGACTTAAAATAACGTTGAAATACTACACCACCACTTCACATCATGTTTTTGTTGTTCAAAAAGGCTTTCCATCTCATCTCATTTTAACCAACATGCCCATTGGTTCTTACTGCTTAGAATGACACAAGTGCATTTGCTATTAAAACAATGTGGGCACTGGGTGGGGAAATGACAACTGCTTCATCTGAAACTAGCAAATACACTTGCATGGTGTGAAAGAACAGGAAACACAGGGTATGAGGGAAAAGCACATTGACATGACATTAATGTAACTTTTCTGTTGTTACTAAAAAGTAAATTAGAAAAGTACTCAGCCTCCTCTGGTACTTTTTGCTGGTAGACAAATGAATCGTGAAACTACAAAATATACATGGTAAAACATTAATCTTGATCAATGAAGATAATACTGCTGCTACACTGCTGGAAAAATGTACTAAAGGATTGAACTCAGGCACTGCTTGTTATCTCAGCACTCATTTGTTTCTGTGCTCATCTGTAAGTGAACCGACTGTAAAGCATCCTGAATTCATTAATGTTTCTGTATCTGTTCATGACCTAAAACCAACAAACTAAAAACAACGAACCTACTTCAGACTTACTTTCTGGTCTAAACCCTCGTACACTCACCATTGCTGTTCTGCAGTAAAGTTTGTTTGTGGAATAATCTAATGCTCTTAAATGGTCTTCCTGTGAGAGGTCACTGAAAATTAGATTATCGATTATCTATATTATTTCCTCAGAGAGAAGCATTTTTCTCCTTAATAACTGGTGGTTGTTTACTCCTCTAGCTGAATGACAAGGATGAGGCCTTGGCTCACCAGAGGAAGGTGAGCATCATGTTAGCCCACAGTGCCGAGGAACTGCAGAGACAGTTGCAACTGGATTCACACTGCCTGCCATCAGATCCATCAGAGTCCTGCATCCTGTCAAAGCAACCACAAGATACATCAGGGAATCATAACCGGTCTCAACAAGCAGCTGATTTATCAGAGTCAAACGTCCAAGAAAAGCTAGAGCTGCCAGTTTCCCAGCTTCAGCCAGGAAAACCACAAGGTTTATCCAAGTCTGTGACTGTTCCACAGGAGCTGTCAGCCCCATTACAGACCAACATCCCGCCCCTGTCTAACCACAAGAGCAATGATTCTGAAATGAAACGTCCAGACCAACCAGAGTCCTGATCCACTCACAGGATCCACCAGATGTCTTGCCTCAGCCACAGATACAGCAGTTAGGTTTGAAAAAAGAACCAAGGAAGATGTGGATGTAGCCTGTGGGGCTGCATCTGAAGGACTGGGATTGAAGCCTATGATTTTCCCTGATTGCTAACTGATGTCCTCGAAAAACACTCAAATGTGGTACTCTGGGATTATAGAGTTGAGATGGGACAACAAAAGTGGCAAACAAAAAACGTTTGTGAGAACTTGTTAAACTAGCGATTACTTATGTAAAATTAAGCATTGTCCTGAATCAGTTTGAAAATCAGAAGTGAAGACCAGTGAGTTTGTCTGGTCATGTGTGACAGGTTCCTCCTTCTGTGTGAAGGAGAGAAATGTCTACCTGATCCATGCAATTGCTGGTAATGCCTTACTGGACAATGTGAGAGAAATTAACATTTCTGTTTTGTGTTTGACTCTTTGACAAACAGTTTGAAAAAAAACTTGATGTGCATGTTTATAAGGAAACAGGGTAATAGTGTGATTATGTTCAAAGAGGAATTAGTAAATGGATGGGTTTATAAAATGTTTCACTAGATGGATTTGTTTTTACTAACCTAACAACCTCCAACCTTTTCAGCCTTGTAATTTACACATTCAATGTGGTTTCTCATTATCAATAACTTAGTCCTTCAGTCTAACATTTCCTCTTCTGTAAAATACAGAAGTATTGGAGTTTAAATTAAACACTCTGCATGCCCTCTGTAATTATTAATGAACACTTTTGTGATGAGAGTAGTGCAGGTCCATGTCAGATATTTTGAAATGTAACATCTAACTTTGCTGTTGTAAAAAAAGTAATTGTACAATGGTTAGCATGATGTGAATCCTTCTATTTAAAATTTGGACTGCAGACTGATAAAATGTCACCACACTGTCACCATGAAATTTGTTCCATTTTTATCATTTCATGAAATTTGTGAATATCAACCTTGTCCATTAATGCCTTCATACTTAACCAAATTCAACTGACGAGACTGGAAGCAGCTCTGGCCTAATTACAATTTCAGTCAGAACAATTTTTTCTTGACTTACACCCTCATGTGTCAAATTTTTATTTTGGTCCAATAGTGGTAAAGGTTAAAAGTTAGAACATTTTGGTTAAAATATAATCATAATTATCTTTGTCAAAACACTAAGAAGCATGTCTGAGCCAACAGAATAATTTAAGTGTGGGAGAATGATGATGTGAATGTAGCTTACCTACAGCTTGTTTGTTATAATGGGCTGTGTATCTATGTATGTGTACCTCAGACAATTTTTGTAGGTGAGATGCTGTTAAGGGCAAAATAAAGAGGTTGTTCTGAACATTTGGTGGTGAGTTCTTATAGTGAAATGATCAAACCTAATTGCATTTGTGAATCATGTGAAGCCAAAGTAGTTCTTTGCGTTACATGTTGGCATAAAGGTCATGGTTGTGGCTTTAATATGGCTGAAACTGGATCAAAATATTCAGGTGATACATGCTGTTGGAAGTTAATAAAATAAGTGTAATGTGTAATTGGTACTAAATATACAACTCTTATGGGGTACTTGTGTCACAGTGTGGTTGATGAAATGAAGAATTTGTGTTGTTGCATTCATTAAGTAATGGCTGCAGCTGCAGCGGTCACCTAATTCATTTGACTGGGTTGCTTGATGAGATGGCAAAGTAAACAAATAAATAATGAATAATAATAATGAACCTAAAAGTCTAAAACACATCAAAGTGCACATAACTATACACTTGTTTTGAAAGAGGTTTTTCTAAGAGCCCAATAGATTGTGAACCACTGGTTTAATCTTTAACAATGTGTTGTTTTTTTATAGATTTGTATTAGGGTTAGGGTTATGTAGCTGTATCTGTTTGTTCAATATAGTTGAGAAAGTAATACACAAGTAAAGTACAGCACTAAATGTACATTTTCACCACTGAAATGATATTACGAGGAGCTCAACAATAAAGAAACCTAATTCACTTGGTTTAGAACTACATTTCTTTACAAAATTAACTAGAATTGCACTCAGCACATACCACTGCCATGGCTTAATAGTCCATTTAAATTAAATTAAGATGTACAAAAATTGCACACACTGTTAAAAAACAGTTTTTATGAAATCAAACCAATTGCATATATTTCTTACAATTGCAAATAATAATAGCAATAATGTATATCCCTAATGCATGGGTCATGGGTCCAAGTTTTAAGTCAAAATGCAACTAGATACTTGGACACATGAAAGAAGCATAGTATGAGTAAAAATTGGACAAAATAATCTGACAAATGCTCGGAATGAAAGGGCTAATTTGCATAATCAGGGTGAAGTTTATTGTCATTCACCAGAGAATGGCCTGTTGGTCAGGTTGAATGACAGCATGCTTTACAAGAAGTGATCAGCTGAGGGCAGTGTTTGTCTATATGTGGTTACTGTCACATACACGGTATGGTGAACACACACATTATCATAATAAACAACCAATGTGAAGCATTATTCCAGACATTATAGATGTTAGGAAACAGTGTGTTTGTCTATAGTTGGTTGTAATCATATCATAAAGGTATCTTATGTTTAAATGTTGGCAAATCCTTTACCTCTATTTTTTTCTACAGTCAATAAATAAAACAATAAAATCATCCATACACTACAGCCTCAGACATGGCTATTATACCTTAAGAGTCACTGAGTATTGGTTTTTGGCCTGCTGCTGCGATGGCATTGTGAGGACCCTAATTTGGTTCTGGAATTTAATGAGGACACACCTGAATGTTGAGTTGATTATATCTGCTTTCACTGTAGTCAACCCTGTGTTCTTGCTCAGAAGCAATAGTCAAAAATTATAAACAACTGTTTTATTATTATTATTAGGGCCCGAGCACCTCCGGTGGGAGGCCCTATTGTATTCAAAGGATTTGTATTTCCCTTTTGGGGCTTTTTCACGGCCTAGACATGCTCAAATTGTTACCAAAGTTTGCAGGGAATTCAAAACCCCAAAAAGTAATTGTATTCTGGAGTAATTTGAAATGGGCGTGGCAAAATGGCTCATCAGCGAGGCCCCAGAACCGTTCACATTGACCGATCTTCACAAAAATCGATACACAGGTGTATCATGACCAGACAAACAAAAAAGTCTGAGGTGCAATTTGAAAAACGCAACAAGAAGCCCCCCATTTTGCATTTAGTGGCCATTTTGGCCATATTCCACTTTTACTTTGAGGTACTTGTACCAGGGCTTACATCAGATCAACTTCAAATTGAGATGAGTGTCATCGCAACAAGATGGAGATACAAACTAACTCAAAGATCGATTTTTCGTCACACGGTGTGACCGTGGCGTGGCGTGAAAGTTTGATTACACGCCATCAAAACACGAGGTTCTGTATCTCGTTATTTTTATTTTTTTTCAGGCAAATGAATTGTTTTTTGAGGGCTTTAACATGCTCAAATCGTTACCAAAGTTTGCAGAAAATTAGAAAGTGGTGAAAATGTACGTATTCTGGAGTAATTTTTAGGGCCCGAGCACCGAACAGAGTGGGAGGCCCTATTGAAATTGTAAGGTTTATTATTATATTTTATTGGACTTAAGTGATATATTTATATTCTATTTAAAATAAAATTGTGACTTTTGACTTTAAACGAATTTCGTATCGATAAACTGTGATTGTTTTAACTCACATATCAAATTACATGTTATTTATTTGAGTTGTCTACATCCATGTATTGTTTTTGTAATAAATCATGTTGTTATTACTACTTCGTGACTAAATACAGTGCTGATTGCGCAGTGTAGGAGCTGGCGGAGGGATACTGGATGAAAGGTTTTTTTCTTTTCTGACGATAGTGGTATGACCAGAATATCATATATATCCGAAAGAGTGAACACTTTGTCAGACTTCTGCATCACACTCTGATGTTGAGAACTCTGTCCTATTCAGCTGAATATAGACTCTGATATATTATGATAGATTCTCAATTATTTTCTTAGATATACTCTTTTGTTATATTCTCTGTTGTATTTCCTGCTACAATAATTTCACAAAAGATGATCTAAGAATTCTTGTTATTTCTCTCAACAAGAATTTCCACCACACTTTCATATGCTCATACACACAAAACTGCCCTCTCTTGCACAGATATATTATATTTGAAAGAGAATAATAGCATATGTAAGAGAAATAAATAGTACATGTAAATGCAAATAACCATGTCTTAAAAAGAACTGGTCTTGATGTACTTATAGTACTTACATTCCCTTATTGACCTCCTAGTCTGAATTTAAACACAGAATAGGCACAAACCTTAGGGGAATCCCTCAGCCTAAATGATAACCGCATGACTTTGGAACAAGGTTGCCTAGGACGCAGACTCGCACGTGCGTTGCCGCACCACGTTGCATTCCACGACCCGTGAGTGACAGAAGTCCTATTCCGCACCGCCTCTCCACACATACGCAGTCTCCCTAGATCCCGACACTTGACACAGCTCCTCTCCTCGAACAGCCTGGCTGGTGAGGTGGCTCAACCCTCCTCCTCTCGTCCGACAGCTTAATTAGCGAGGCAGCTCGACACATCTCCTATCCTCCAACAGCTTGACTAGGGAGGCGGCCCAATGCAGCTCCTCTCTTCCGGCATTTGACTGGCGAGGCGATTCGACACAGCTCCTCTCTTCCGACAGTTTGACTAGCGAGGTGGCTTGGTGCAGCCTTTCCTTTCGCACAGACGCGCTACAAGAAACAGGCTAGGCTAACGATAAGGCAGAGCATTTCTCAAACATCTGTGTATTACTCCCTTATTCTTTCTCAACGACCGCCACTACTTTTGCCGCTAGACTCACATTAAAGGGTCGCAAGACTTTACTCTCTAAGGCCAGAACGGTTTCCCATGCTACACACTCTTGGATCTTCACGCTCCCTCTCCTCCACACTCTTCCTCTTCTCCCTGAAAGGAACACTGTGACACAGGAGTCCCCCTTAGTATTCACAGGTGTATATTACAGCCTACCCATAACAGAACATTTTGATTGAATAGGAAATAACATTGAATTCTCAGTTCCTGATTGATGAAGCATGGTTTCACTGACATGGCCCGCCTGCCGAACTAGAGATCCACAAGGGAAGATGGTGGACTGGGAGCGGAACCACGCTTCCTCCTAAGGAATATTTTCAACTCTCCCACCATTACAACGATGTCAGAAATGCTGGATCCACACTGGGACCTTCTGTAATACTGACATCCAAAGGGAACTCTTCAAATGTGCCTGAAGAGGAAATGCAACGGTGACTTCGACCTGGTCTATCAGGTGTAGCGTTATCAGGGAGGACCAGGGGCACTTCCTTTCAGGGCAAACCTTATATAATCCCGGGGACACACTGGTTGTCCACAGGCAGACAACACTGGTTCAAACTGGGAGCGTGTCTGCCCTAACCCTGAACACACCTCATTGTATTGGTGGAAGAAATTGTAATGTCCCCCTCATTACTACAAAAACTGACCTTGAAAAAGAAGGTAAATAAGAAGAAATACCATGGTTATCTCCCTCACATTCTAACAAAGCTGTAAAGTCGTCTTAAATACAGAGCCTGCACCTGCTCAGAGCACTTATAGCTAAATTGGAGCTACAAGGAGCATTTAAATAAAGCAGAAGCACTTTTCAGGACTGTAAACCAATCGGGGATTGAGAATTTAAACTGTCTTCCTGTTTGGTCAAACTCACTTCCTTTTTAATCATACTTTCTCACACAGAGAATGTAGTAGTAAGACTATAGTGGCGAGCGTGTGAGAGTATGCTGGTGCATGTTTACACTGGTGTGTGATTATGATGTGTGTGAGAAAGGGTATAAATTATTTGTCATAGGGCCTTACTATATCAAACTGCTCCTCATGTGTTGGATAGGCTGGCATGAATAGTCTGTGTTCAGTGGGGCTCTTGTGATGTGCAGACTGACATGAGTGTGTTCAATTTCTAAATAAGTTCAGAGAAATAAACATCAATAGTGACGTAAAAAACATGTTTCATATTTTTTATTGCATTTTATCACAAAAACAAATAGCACTCATATTTATAAATGGGATCTGAGAGGTAATGGCAAATATTAACCATATATGCTGTCTTTATTGATACATTTTGAGATAAAGTAGATATGTCTCTACCTTAAATGCGGTACCGTTAAATGTTGCACCTTTGGGCAAATATTTAATAATTATAATAAAATATTAATGTTAAATATTAATTAATTGATATTAAATGAACCTCGGTGCACCAATGATTCAGTCTCATGAACTTACAAACTACAAATTTGGAACTCTGATTAATTAAATGAATTACTATAACCAAAATTCAGTAGTTAGCAAAGTGGAACGATTGAAGGAAGCTCTTGACAGTGTAGAGGTTGGCAAAATTCATACATGTGCAGTATTAATGAAGACAACATGTGTGTTCAAGAAAAACATTTATTATGGAAATAACAAAAGTAAAAAAACACACAACTAACTAAAAGAGTACTTAGTATATACAGATATACAATGTATGTGACTGCATGTGTGTGGGGCTCAAAATGGCTGCAGCGTCCACTATGAAGGCCACATGGAATGAATAGACCAAGTGGCTGAGGTCACGTGTGTGTGTAGTTTGGGGAAGTGCATGTGTGAGGTGCTGGTGTCAGGTTAAAGAAAGTGGTTAGTTGCATGCAAAAAAAGACCCTGAGTCTGTGTAAAGCAAAACATAACTAAAAACAGCTTTCAATCAATCAATCAAATTTTATTTGTATAGCCCATATTCACAAATTACCTCATAGGGCTTAACAAGGTGCTAGATCCACTGCCCTTAACCTTCAACAAGAGTAAGGAAAAACTACCAAAAACTCTTTTAACAGGGGAAAAAACTTCAGAGAGAGCCACATGCGAGGGATCCCTCTCCCAGGACAGACAGAACTGTAATAGATGCTGCATGTGTGTGAGAACATTAGCAAAATAACAGTATTTACAACATTGATTAGAAGAAACAGTTTGTATAAGAAAAATGGCTGATAGAGATGAAGAGAGCAGCAATGACAAATGAATTGAGGTTCAGTAATGGTAGAGTATGCAAGTAGACATATTGTATATCAAGCAGTCTTGTTGAAACGCTTTCAGTAACGCTTTTATTACCAAAATATCACAGCAACATAAATCAAACTTATAAACATCACACTAATTAAATAACAGTTTTTGCTTATTTTAACTAACTAGTCCAGATTTGTTGACAGTCCATGGGAACAGAGGGGGGTGGGTCCGTTTGGTGCTGTCCGCGAAGTCCAGTGAAGCGATCTTGCTGGTTTGTGGCTTCTGTTGTGCATCTGGCAAGACTGTGTCGTGGCTGCTCGTGCTGAAGCCCTAAGGCAGACTCTCCTGTGGCTGCCTTTTGGAAAGTTTTAGCAGTGTTGGTACATAGTATTGGTGAACAATAGATGGGCATATACATTTGTAGCAAAATCCTGACCACATGTCTCTTTTGTCCTGAAGCCAATATGAATGAATCAATTAACAGTTCATTAATAACTCATCATTGATAAGTCATTATTAATAACGACCACACAGTGACCAACAGTAGCCGGAAGTTGGGTCCAGGGGCAGGTTTCACACCTAGCTGTGAAGATGTGAATGACTCTGGGAGCCTGAGTTCAGGAAGCTCTCCTTTGTCTTCAATCAGATCTGATCTGCTACGACTTACAACACGTGACAAGGGATTTGAGAAATCTGCGAATCTTCTTGAAAGCAACAACAATAGGGGAAGGAGTAGAGGATGCTCCTTCACTGCGCATAGTGGACTTTGCCTTGCGCTTGGGTTTTTTCAGTGTGCTCTCCTTACTGGTACAAGTAGAAGTTTCTTCCTGAACTGAATGTGATTTATTGAATTCAATTTTGGTTGCTTCTTTCATGTGTATTCTGGACTTTCCCTTGTGCTTAGGTTTCTCTGGTGCTTTCTTCAGACTGAATACAGCTTTGATGTCAGCAGTAGTTTCTTTATGATCTGCATGTGACTTATTGAATTTAGTATTGGTTGCTTCTTTCATGTGAATTCTGGACTTTCCCTTGCGCTTAGGTTTCTCTGGTGCTTTCTGCAGATTGCATTCAGCATTGATGTAAGCTGCAGTTCCTTTATGATCTGCAAGTGAATCTTCGAATTTAGTAGAGGATGCTCCTTCACTGTGTATAGTGTACGTTGCCCTGCTCTTGGGTTTCACTGGTGGTTTCGTCAGTCTGCGCTCCTTACTGGTGCAAGTAGCAGTTTCTTCCTGAACTGAATGCGAGTCATCCAAGTTAGTATTGGATGCTTCTTTCATGTGAATTCTGGACTTTCCCTTGCGCTTAGGTTTCTCTGGTGCTTTCTGCAGATTGCATTCAGCATTGATGTAAGCAGCAGTTCCTTTATGATCTGCAAGTGAATCTTCGAATTTGGTAGAGGATGCTCCTTCACTGCGTATAGTGTACGTTGCCCTGCTCTTGGGTTTCACTGGTGGTTTCGTCAGTCTGCGCTCCTTACTGGTGCAAGTAGCAGTTTCTTCCTGAACTGAATGCGAGTCATCCAAGTTATGATCAGAAAGTGCATCATCGAATTTAGTAGAGGATGCTCCTTCACTGCGTATAGTGTACGTTGCCCTGCTCTTGGGTTTCACTGGTGGTTTCGTCAGTCTGCGCTCCTTACTGGTGCAAGTAGCAGTTTCTTCCTGAACTGAATGCGAGTCATCCAAGTTAGTATTGGCTGCTTCTTTCATGTGAATTGGGGACTTTAACTTATACTTCACTGCTGGCTCCTCCAGTCTGCATTTCTCATTGGTGGTAATACAGGTTTCTCTATTGAATGCTCCTTGTTGGGTCATGTCACAATCTCGAGGAAAATGTTTTCTTTTAAAAAAACTATGCCAAAGTGCATTATCTGGGCTGATTCTTTTTTCCGGATCTACTTCCATCATCTGCTTGAAAAGGTTAACAAAGGATGGCATGTCCTCATTCTCAGTAGTATTCGGGTGATCCTTCATTATCTCATCAATACTTTTAAACAACAAAGAAGGGAGTACATTGTGGGTTGTTGAATGACCATCGACATGACAGTCACACTCTTCCAGTAGCTCCCATGAAACAGATTTGACATTGAGAAAAAAAAAGTTTGTGCTGTAAATTCCAGAATTTAGCAGTTTGTCCTCTGGCTGACCCTGCAAGCGCACCATTTCTCTTATTCTATCAAATTCGCAGCTTGCTGAATAAAAGTCTTCGCCAAAGAACATGAAGGCTACAATACAGCCAAGAGACCACATGTCTACAGCCTCATTTAGAGGAAGGCCCAGAATGACTTCAGGGGCCCTATAATCAATGGTCTGCATTTTATAGCCAGTGGTCAGTTTGTCGACAGAAAAAGCCAGACCAAAATCAATCAGCTTCACCTTGAAAGGCCAGCGTTTATGGTTAACCAACATTATGTTGTCTGGCTTGATGTCCAGATGTACCAAATGTAGGTTGCTGAGAGTCTTGAGAGCCATTACTATCTGTTGTGTGATTTCTTGAATCTCATTCAGATACAGTGGCCTACCAGTCTTAATGATTAAATCATCAAGGGTCATGTCAAGCATTTCAAATTCCAATATATAACTTTCCTTGGTTATGAAATGCCTGTTAAGGCTGACTAAGTTCTCATGTTGGCCATGGCTCCTGAGTCGCATAAGGGCATTCAACTCATTTTCAGCATACCAGCCAAATTTTTTTGGAATGACCTTCACAGCAACTATCTCCTCGGTGTCTAATGTAATGCACTTGTACACTTTACTAAAACCACCTTCCCCTAGTGGCTTCAGAACTTTATATGTGTTGCAAAGAATGTATTTGGATGACATTTTTGCTGTTAAATGTTAAATGTTAAAAGTTAGACGAAAGTAATTCCAACTGTTTGTTGCTAGCAGTTTGTTGATAGGCAGACAAATATGGCTCACTATCCTACTTCTTTTTCCTCATTTGGTACTCATTCGGTACTGTAACGATTAAATATCAAGGGTAATAAGAAAGACCTATGAAGTATTACCCTTGATATTTAATCGTTTCTTCTTCTCCTTTGTTCATACTTCATAGTTCTTTACAAGGTTAGAATTTCCTTTAATGTTATATGTTAAAACTTCCCTTTAAAGTTTTTGGTCACAATTTTGCCTTTCAATTTTTAAATTACACTTTGCCTTGTAAGTTTTGACGGTGACATCCACTCAATTGGTTTGTTTTGGTTGTTGGCATCTTTTTCTTTTTTTTGTTTATTAAATTGGATTTTGAACTATATTTGGTAGGAGAAATACAGCTCTAGAGTTCTGGAGCTGGGCAGGGCCTCCTGTTGACTACCTGCGCAGCTGAGCTTCATCTCCTCGTCGACTCCACCCCTCCTCAGTCTATAAAACCCCAGCTCATCTTTCCGGTCTTCGCCAGATCGTCTGTCCACCAGTGTGAACCAGCTGCTCAGCGTCATCTTGTTTTTTTAACCTCATCTGCTCTGGCCTCAGCCTACCAGCTCCCCCCTTATCACCACCAGCCTGCCTTCCTTCTGGTCTCCACTCCCTACCCCACCCCACTCCAGCTCCAACCAATTGAGCAATAAACATTTTTACAACCATCTATCTATTTTGTTTGCTTCTGGTCCACTAGAATCAAATTATAACACTAAGACCAATTCATAGTATCTGCATATTAAATATTAAATAAAATGTCCTTAGTTAGTGACATGGAACTATCAATGGATTCCTGTTTATAATGTTGTCTATGTCAAATGGCAACTGATTTTACATGAGGTGACATGAAACATTCTATGTGTGACCCTAGTTTACCCTCAATCACATTTATGCAAGGACACAGATTACAGGTTACACTAACACAGTAAAAAGACAATTTTATTATAGTCGGAGACAATAAAAAAACCCTATAGCTGGGCAAGTTACACAGGCCAGCCGACTACGAAGGACTAGCCACACACACAGCAGACTTAACCACTTGTGGGGTTGAATACTTATCTGCAATTTATTACTCGACTGGCTAAATTCGTAATCTGTACAGCCCGGCAACTAAATGAAGGAGAGAGCTAGAGACAGCTTTAAAGCAGTTTAAAGCACTGACGAGGCAGTAGGGTTGTCTTACAAAGGATTATATAAAACAAAACAAAATATAAAAACCCAACCAGCTCAGCCATAGGCTACGAAGAGTGAATAAATATTTGCAGCCGATTTAATCAGAAAATATACAAAAATAATCTATAGGCAAAACAGTAGCAAACTATCAAGGTAAGTTATTAAAATACTAAATTTCCTCAGTTGGTTTTTAAAATGGGGAGAACACTGAATGTCTCAGCCTGCCTTAACTTGAAACTTCACATTAACACAGACAAGGACATCTTTAAAAGGAAGCAGTAGAAAATATGATGTCACATTATATGCAATATTTTTTTGAATTTAACATGTGATACTATGTGTTCTTTAATATGTTAGTATTAATGTTGTTTGTCTTTGTATATTGGCCCAGAGATACCCTTGTTCTGTAGACCTACACTCTCACCTCACTCATTACACCGTCTAACTCCTTTACCACCCAGTCTTACCACCCCATCATCTTTGACACTCTCTTCCCCATGACAAATTTAGCTAAGAGTAAAATAAAGGATTTCATAATTCATTGTCTTAATCGTTATAAATATTTCAGTGAGCTGTTCCAAGAGCATCACTTGTCTAGAGAGAGGTTGTTACTGATGTACATTCAATCATTCAAATATGTCAGGTTGTCCGCTGGCAGTTTACAGACTATTGCACTATGCTAAATTGTAGTATACTTGTAATTGCCTGTAGCTTTCGCGGAGGGGACAGATATTATTGCACGAGACATCACTCGCTCCGGGATAATTAGAGACTTCCTGTTGCTTGATAAAACACCTGCTTCACGTCGACATCTTGACGATTGCAGGAAACGGTAGGACAGCAGTTGTATGGTGATTCCCGAAACAAAGAGACAAATTTGAGTAGAAGACTGGATTAATCCTCGTTTTAAAGGGGACATAGCATGCCCATTTAACCACAAGTTGATATGGTTCCTTGGGGTCTTAATGAAATGTCTGTAACATACTTTGGTCAAAATACCACAAGGATCATTTCAAACAGCACCCTTTTTACCCTGTATAAAACAGCCCTCCACAGAGTGACCTGTTTTGAGTGCCTGTTCCTTTAAATGCTAATGAGCCAGCTCCCCCCTCCCCCTCTCCTAAACGATATAAATTACATATTTTATATGATATAAATTATCAAATATGCATCCCATAATTTGTATTCCCCTTCTGTTGTCCTGGAGTTTTAATTTTCCCAATCACATAATTAAATGTCCCCCTCTGCCCATCCACTACAAGCACACAAGCAGACAGACAGAGAGAGAAAGAGAGGTGGGGGCTATGAAGACCATCATTTACCCCGAACCCCGACATTCAACGGGTACAACAACAAGCGGAGAAAGCAGAATCGCGGGCTGACTTTATATATACAGTCTATGGGGCTGACCACGCGGAGAAATGCACGTCGCGTGCTGGAGAACGGCGCTGTGCTGCCTCGCAGTGGCGCTTCGCGTCCGGTGTAAACCCGTGTAGAGTGGGGGCTCTGTGTGTGTGCCGCTGTTACAGTAGTGCTGAACACTGCGGAAGTCTTCCACACTGCTGGCTGTGTGGCGCTGACACAAATTCCAGCTCACGCATGGGAGAGCGGCGGTCGCGCCCGAGCGCTGCTGCAGCCTCCCAGTCCCAACGATCCAGACAAATGCCACATGTGAGTGAATCGCGGGCTGACCAGCGGAGAAATGCTCGTCCCGTGTGAACAGCCCGGCTGCGTGCTTGGGAACGGCGCTGCGCTGCCTCGCAGCCTCGCTGCCTCCGGTGTAAACCCGGCGTGGCGAGTGTGGGGGACGGGGGATGAGGTGGGGGGTGGGCCAAGGCCATGTAGGGAGACTTCCAGTGCCTTGTTACGACACAAAACCCAGGAAGCTCAATCGAGTCGCTCAAGCATGACGTTTCTGACTTAGAGGAACCATAAAAAACGCGCGAGTGTTTTTTTCCCCAGTGTTTTTGGTTGGTAGACATGCCAGATACCCACATTAACCTGTAGAAGCACTAACAAAGTGGAATTTGCATGCTATGTCCCCTTTAACACCCCTGGCTGAGTGGAATGAGGTACAAAGCGGTCTAATTAGGCCAGGCACCTCCGGTGGGAGGCCCTATTGTATTTCAAAGGATTTGTATTTCCCTTTTGGGGCTTTTTCACGGCCTAGACATGCTCAAATTGTTACCAAAGTTTGCAGGGAATTCAAAACCCCAAAAAGTAATTGTATTCTGGAGTAATTTGAAATGGGCGTGGCAAAATGGCTCAACGGCGCCCCCCGAGCCCCCCGGAACGCGTTCACATTGACCGATCTTCACAAAAATCGATACACAGGTGTATCATGACCAGACAAACAAAAAAGTCTGAGGTGCAATTTGAAAAACGCAACAAGAAGCCCCCCATTTTGCATTTAGTGGCCATTTTGGCCATATTCCACTTTTTAGCTGTCCGTCCCAGGGCTTACATCAGATCAACTTCAAATTGAGATGAGTGTCATCACAACAAGATGGAGATACAAACTAACTCAAAGATCGATTTTTTTCACACGGTGATGATGGCGTGAAAGTTTGATTACACGCCATCAAAACACGAGGTTCTGTATCTCGGACATATTTGGTCCAATCGAGTCCAAACTAGACATGTAAGACAAGAGTCCCGGCCTGATGACATCAACACATAAATCATGAATTAAAATCACAGCGCCACCTGCTGGCAACAGGAAGTAGCATATACATGTTTCATGCTTGATGCTGGCTGCTTAACAATATACAGCTCAAATGAGCTCAGTCAAGTCATTGGACCAAGGTCAGAATTGTGACATTTCCTCAAACCGTGTAAACATTGAGGTGCGGCGAAGGATCATCCTTCGCCAAAGAACACGATGTTGTCATAACTCCAGTGTGCATTGTCGTATCACTACCAAACTTCTGTCACATGATCAGAGATCAAGCCTGAACAGCTCTATGTGTCAATATTTCCTCAGTGTCATAGCGCCACCTACTGATTCGCCATGAAACAGGAAGTACTTTGTAAATCCACTCTGCATTATCCAACCGGCTCCAACTACTGACCTATGATCACAATTCTGACCTGAACACATCCATATATTAATATTAGTTCAGGGTCATAGCGCCACCTACTGATCAGTGTGAAAATTAAGTTGTTGTAACATTGTCCAATTGACACAAAATTGCTCACGCTACATCAGAGCCCCTACTTGAACAGATATATTACTCTGTAGGTAATAATAGTGATGGCGCCACCTACTGGCAACAGGAAGTAAGCTTTGTCTTACAACTATCATTCGATTTACATAAAATTTTCACAGTGTGTTGTGCAATTGATAGCGTGGATCGTAATGAGCAATTAGCAGGCAAGGATCGACATCGCTCGACGGACGCAGGAAGTGAAGCGTTTGTCCTTGCCGCAGTGCGCAAAACGCGTGCAACGCGGAGACGTTGTTCAATGATCGCTCTCTCCACTACCCGCAACAGGCTTGAAAATGCCTGTGCTCGGGCCCGTTAGTGCTACAACGTAACCCTAGTTATTATTATTATTAAAATGGGAAAATGGACATTGGCTTAATGAGAACACACATTTCAAGGAAGAATGTACAAAGATTTAAGGAACTGTATGTGACATAATTAATGGAGAATTAAATGGAGACTTATGGATATTTTTACAAACCCAGTAACTTATAATTGTTGAGGATTTAGATTTTTTCTTTGTTTTCTTTTTTTCCTTGTTTTTCTGCAACTGTTTATTCTGCAACTGAATTGGTAATTTGATTTTGAATTGCAACCAAAACTAAATTAACAATAATGACGTAGGAAGAAAAACAATCATAAGAGGTCATCAGGTGGGATGTTTCTATTGGACACAGAATAAGATAACTTGAAGGCCTTTCATTACTTTGGGACTGTTTTGTGAAATAAACTGCTGGATGCACTGAGATCTGGATATTTTACTGAGTCATGAAACTAAAATTCCTGGTTTTCCTGGTCCACAGTTGGAGTTGAATGTAGATTGATTACATCCATTGTGTAATCCAGTGGCGTACTAGGGTTTTACATCAGAGTTTCAGTGGTCAGATTGATGAGCCTGCATTTATTTAGCTTTACTGCAGCTTCATGGACATTCAACATGGCAAAGTATGGATTTGGCCTGGCCACACTTACATTCTTGGGAGGTTGGACAAGCACAGATATGTCCTATTAATGTTTTGGTAACATCTATTCTTCCCTTCCTGGGCCCACAGGCATGAATTGCACTGATTCCTCAGAATAGTTTGCTACTAGATAATACTCTCTCAAGTTGTTGCTCTTCTCACAAGTCTATGTCGTCCAAATCAGCCATATTTGTGTATGAATGAGGATTGCCAGCATGCTTTGATCGTGCCAAATTGCTCCTGCCTACTCCTGTGCTTTTTATGACCTTTCTTTTGAATTGGATGCCAGCGATGTGGAAGCCATTCAGTTTGTTAATGCTCTTGAAAGTTCAATCGACATCTGATGAGGTACTAAATTGAGAAAGCGTCTTTGTCTGATCACAACCCACTGGTGTTAATGTCACAAATTTATATAACAACAAATATCTAATGAGATGGGCACTAATCACTCAGTACTACAACACTGACTTAAAGCCTGAGAAAAGAAGTGATAAGGTGATAAGGTTGAATTCATGGGAAGCCTGCTGTGAAGAGCTGTCATTTTGTTTCAACTCATGAAACCTTTATTCTGTTTTGAATTCTGCAATGGAGTTTGAAAATATAAACTTTTATTTTGCTGCTAGTTACAGAATTGTGATTTTGTTTCCAATTAGACTTGTTTTGTTTGTTAAATTAGCCCGAGATTGTTGAAGTTGTAATGCTTCTTAATCTGGAAGTAATAGAGTCAAACTTGACGAGACTTAGTTTTAAATCTTTTGTTTAGTCTTATGCTGCTATCACAGTTTCTCCAAGACTGAACAACCCTGCGCATGGAGGTTTGATTCTTTAATACAAGCCCCACCATTGGCGACCCAGTCTCCAGGATATAAAGCAAGTCGTCCACTGACCAGAAAGTCGACATTATGATCTAAGTCTCCCCAATTCCGCATGCTGAAGTGTCCTTGGGCAAGATACTGAGCCCCAAATTGCCACTGACAGCTGTGCTTGCAGTGTGTGGATGATACCATCTGAGCAGGATGTTCTTGGCTTTAACTCTCTGCTCTGAATAATAAATCTGAGGAATAGTCTTGATTTAATAATTCAGTGCCTTTGTTGTGTCATCTAAAGCACAATTTCTGCTTCTCCAAAAACAACTCACAGTTAATCCGATGCTTCAATATCTCCCGATCAGTAATTAAGGTCTAACCTGGTTTAACTATAAATTAAATATAATTATAAAAAGACTTTTAAGATAAAACCATGTGACTTAGTTGAAAATCAACATGAGGTGGTAAAAATAACATAAAAAAAGAGTACAGTGTATTAAATAAGTTTAGAAATAAACAGATGTATAGGTCTACATATTTTTGCTGCATGTAGAGCAGGCGGTGAGCAGTGTGGAACAGCTGTATCCTTGAGGAGTTGCTGTAGGTTGAGTCTGTGGTGAAATGAGCCGAGCAAACCGACACGGCATGTCAGAAGAAATGCATAACCGCTGGTCTCAAATAGTAACGTTATAAGGAGCAATGTGCACGGACAAATTCTCTTCCTTACATCCCTCCACACTGCAGTGTTTCTTCAGTGTTGTTTGTTGTGGTTAGCCTGTGGTAGCTAACAAGCTGCTAGCACAGCAACATGTCTGCTTGGTGTCACGTTCGGTGTGGAGGGGAGGAGGGGTGGTGGGTTCGGAGGGGAAGTACGAAATGCGACGTTTCAATAACATATTTCTTTGAATGGACTAAGTGGTAAAGTCCGCGGAGTGACTGTTTTTATACTTTGAGGGTACCTACTGACCCCCTTCAAGTAATTACGCATAGTAAAAGCCCAGAAAATGTATTTTATACAATATGGGCCCTTTAATAGAGAATGGAGTCTCTGTAGAATTAGACAGGCACTATTCTCCTGTACAGATATAATGTAATATACAATATACATAATATATAGTGGCATATACAGTAATGTGTGAGGATGGCTAAAAAATCCTCAACAGTCTGTAATCCTGGGTTCACTAGGGTTAATTTGACAGGTAGATAACCTTCCTGTTTAATGGTACTTACTGAGCAGTGCAGGTGTGAATAGACAGCACTATACATTCACTGTGATTTTGGCTCCTCGACGGGAGAGGTGAGACCGTGCTGCTTAAACACATGCTGTAACTTCATTTATTATGAGTTGATTTGCTTTAGTTTTTTTTGTCCATATTTTT
Organism: Hippoglossus stenolepis; assembly: GCF_022539355.2. NCBI lineage: Eukaryota > Metazoa > Chordata > Actinopteri > Pleuronectiformes > Pleuronectidae > Hippoglossus > Hippoglossus stenolepis. The sequence continues at coordinate 734,470 of NC_061491.1, forward strand.
GTTCTTTTTGCATAAATTATATATGAAGGTTTTTTGTAAATAAAAGCCTCACCTTTTTTGAAGTAATCCTGCCTGCTGAGTCTGCCCTCCTACCACCTTCCTAGCTTGAGCTATGCTACAGTGATCCTCACAACGTTGCTGAACTTTCCATCCTGCTACAGGGCTTGATGCAGCAGCAAAGTGACTGAGAAGCAAGATGTGAGCAGGACAATGCCAGGAAGAGTGCTGGGAAGGGATGCTGCACCAGTTCACTCAGCTCCAGTAGAAGGTGCAATCAGAACGCCAGGCACACCAGCAAATGATTGAAGGTGCACCAGCTATCCCTGGTCCACTCTGGCAGTCCAGTGCACCTCAACCTGTTCTGCCAGAACCTGACCCGAACCTGACCCCCCTAGTCTTCCAGTCTAGCGAGGTTTCCTGGCTGAAAGGACCCGAAAATGCAGCCTTATCACGAGGATGTAGATATTGAACTCCACGTAACAACTTTTAAAAGAATCGCCAGTGCATCCCAGTGACCTTCAAGAGTGGGTACTACATCTGGCCCCCCTTCTGAATGGTACAGCAAGAGCTGCTTATGTAGCTATGATCATGGATGAAGTGATGTACTATGCCAAAGAGCCAAAGAGTTGCAGACACATGAAAGAACTGTATGACAAGTGGATGGTGCCAAAAGAAGAAACTAAGGACCAAATAGATTTGATCATGATGGAGAAGTTCCTGAGAGTCCTCAACCCTGAACTTCGCACATGGCTAAACCCATCAACATCATAGAAATCTGGAGAGATGGCCGAAGCTTCCGTTGCTGCCAGACACCCATTAAAAAGTTACACCACTCCCAGACCCAGCCCATCATCATCATGGATGGAACAGATTTAGGAACCCATATCAAGGTACTCCCGGTCAGACAGGTCACTTAAAGGCAGAATGTCCAGGTCAGCAGGTTAGTAAAACCTACATGAGCTTTTCTCCTTTGTCTGTAGATTGTCACCAAGAGTCAGATCAGGTCTTAGTGCCCTCTAGTAATCGTGAGCATACCACTTGTGTTTTCATCAAGTAAAAGCCTTGTGTTGCCCTCCTAGAGTCAGGCAGTAGCCACACTCTTGTCAGACAAGATTGTCTCCCTAGGGATGTCACTTTCAGTGGAAAACTTAAAGTTTAGTGTGTTCATGGTGATGATGTAGATTACACAATAGCAAATGTCAACATTCAAGTTGAGGTAATGGGTAGACTTCCATACCAAATAGTGCTAGGCAGGGATTTGCCAATCTTACAGGAACTGATAGCCAGGTGGGAGGAACGGGATCCCAGTCAGTTTTGAGACGGTATGATTGCAGTCACCAGGTCCAAACACATGGCACAAGCAGCCACAGCAGCAAGAGCCAGGTGTAGAGTGGAGTGAGCTACCATTTGCAGGCAGTGAAGTTCCTGATGTTGAAGGATCAAGACAGTGTTGTGCTAGAAAGAGCAGAGCACAGAGGAGACAGGATAAAGGGAGGGGAAATAAGATTGTTGCAGTTCCAGTGCCAGAGAGTAATGCGCTAATGGCCATTCCTAGTGATATAGCCCAGCTTCAAAAACAGGATCGCTCTCTGGCGCCCCTATTTTCAAAGTATGTCCCTGACACCACTCAGGTCACAGAGAGAGATAGGGAGGTATTTCTGGTAAAGGGGATGAGCAGTTGTATCATCACAGCAGGATGCAGCTAGCTCATTCAGTACCCTGGACAGGTCACTGATGCCAACTCAAAACTTACTCCAGAATGACAACTGGCTTTTATTGGCCACATCTGTTTGCTGATACAGTTCAGTTCTGCAAATCTTGAAGAAAGGGTGACAGGGCTCCACTTGTCGACATGCCATTCGTAGATACACCTTTCTCCTGTATTGCTATGGACATTGTAGCCCCCCTGGAGAGGAGAAGTGCTGGGCATAGGTATATTTTGCTAGTGTGTGATTATGCCACAAGATATCCTGAAGCATTCCCCTTATGAAAGGTCAAGGACTGTCACATTTTCAGGGGCACATTTAATCTAAAAAATCTTTTGTACCATTTAGCTAATGTTTCTGGGCTGAAATATTTATATTTAACGAGACCTGACAGAGTCAGATATAGGCAAGTTAAATGTAGTTAAGATATAAAGTAAGAGTACTCATTTGACCGATTATTATGTTATTTTATTAAGCTCTATGAAATCATCAGATCATTTATACTGAATCAGCTGTGTAAGCAGCAAGTGAAGCTTGAGCAAAATACATTATAAACACTTATATAGATACAGGGACATAAGATATATTGTGAGAGCTTGTTTTGCACTTTGATTGGAGTTGAGTAACTGGATATTTAAAGCATTGAAGAACTTCAGAGGGAAAAAGCTTTTAGGTACTCAGAAATTGAAAAAAATAAAATAAAATTTTTCAGAAGGGAATTTTTTACCGAAACCACTGGTTTAGTCTTTATTGTGGTTTAACAGCTTGTTATATTATCTATTGTTTAATATATTCATTTGAAAGGAACTAAAGCTGTAAAATAAATATAATAAAGTAGAAAATACAATAATTCTCTATGAATTCAGAGTGGGAGTAAGAAGTAGCATAAAGTGGAAGTACAACTGCTTGCATGTTGTGAAATAAAAAAATTATATTAAGTGGGGAACAAAATATGCTTGTTTAGTGTATAAATAAGTTTATTAATATAACAACCAGCAACTAGTGACAAAATATTGAAATCTAAAGTTTTGGATAGATTTCATACCTGGCCTCTGGAAGCTTCATACAGTACCATAAGTATTCCCACACCTGCATACACGTCATCGAGTCATCAAACATGCAGATATAATTAGGGTCGTTACTATTATTACTTGAGGTATCTTTTTTATGTAATTGTATTTCTACTACTATTTTTACATATTTGCTTTGCAATTGTATATTTTTATGAATAAATACATATTGGCCATCATAAATATTGAGTTTCCACTGGTATTAAAATTGCAAAACAGATTTTCTGTATTTATTTTGTATATAATATACACGAACAGATTTATTTACACAAGTTGGTGTTTCTAAGAGACACCATGATTCATCTGTGCTTTTTAAGGATGCATTGTGATCTCCCATCTGGATCATTCCACATCATCAGCTGCATGGAATAGTGGTCTGTTTTATTAATTTGTTAATGAGTAATGCAGCATTACTCATAAATAAAGATTTTATATTTTAATCCAGTTTTGTAAAAGCAATGCTAGTATGAGTATTGTGGCAAAGTCTCTTGCCACCCAGGGTCTCCCAACACAACCAGACAACCGACACTTAACAGGTCTATTAATATAAATTAAAAATAAATTCAATCACTTACCGTAAAGCCTGGACAATAGCCTATTTCAGGTCGTATCTCAGCTTGGCTTTATCCCTGGCTTTCAGTCGTACATGCTGATGTCTGTGACTCCTGTTCGTGTGTGTCAGTCTGTCTGCACTTATACTGGTGATAATATGGTAACATATTATACTTAAAGGGGACATAGCATGCAAATTCCACTTTGTTAGTGCTTCTACAGGTTAATGTGGGTATCTGGCATGTCTACCAACCCAAAAACTCTGGGAAAAAAACACTCGCGCGTTTTGTTATAGTTCCTCTAAGTCAGAAACGTCATGCTTGAGCGACTCGATTGAGCTTCCTGGGTTTTGTGTCGTAACAAGGCACTGGAAGTCTCCCTACATGGTCTTGGCCCACCCCCCCGTCCCCCCACACTCGCTACGCCGGGTTTACACCGGAGGCAGCGAGGCTGCGAGGCAGCGCAGCGCCGTTCTCCAGCACGCAGCCGCCTGGCTGTTCACACGGGACGAGCATTTCTCCGCTGGTCAGCCCCATAGACTGTATATATAAGGTCAGCCCGCGATTCTGCTTTCTCCGCTTGTTGTTGTACCCGTTGAATGTCGGGGTTCGGGGTAAATGATGGTCTTCATAGCCCCCACCTCTCTTTCTCTCTCTGTCTGTCTGCTTGTGTGCTTGTAGTGGATGGGCAGAGGGGACATTTAATTATGTGATTGGGAAAATTAAAACTCCAGGACAACAGAAGGGGAATACAAAGTATGGGATGCATATTTGATAATTTATATCATATAAAATATGTAATTTATATCGTTTAAAATCATGGGGGGGGAGCTGGCTCATTAGCATTTAAAGGAACAGGCACTCAAAACAGGTCACTCTGTGGAGGGCTGTTTTATACAGGGTAAAAAGGGTGCTGTTTTATATGATCCTTGTGGTATTTTGACCAAAGTATGTTACAGACATTTCATTAAGACCCCAAGGAACCATATCAACTTGTGGTAAAATGGGCATACTATGTCCCCTTTAAGAAGGCTGGTTTTAAATAGATTAAAATTTTTTTGAAAATTGAAACAGTAACAGGTATTTGAATAATCACGGAATCCGTCTGGTGAGATTTGGGGAAAAAATATTGCATGGCCCCAACTTATTAAGTCGTGGGAACGAGATAAGTAACTCAGGGCCACAAGATCTGAATCTGTTCTTTACTAACAAGACCTGTCAAACTGAACTGAAGAAGCCGCTTGGATGAGAGATGAAACGTTTCACTTAATCACATGATATGGCCTTTATAATGGGCTTTAGTTTGACACACTCTCTGCACTGACTGAGGACACACGTTTGCAGTTACTAGTCAATACAAATATATAGACCTATCTTTGTGCGCCATGGCACACTGAACATGGAGCACAGGATGCGTCTGGCACATCTGTAAATGGAGAGATTGCGATGTACTGGGTGTGTTAGAGGCAGGGTTGTTTTAAACTCCCCTTATCACCTTATCCTTCCCTTTAAGGAGAGTGCGCACAACAAATCATGCATGTTGTGATGAACATGAATATGGACCCCTACGTCTGTAATTACACATCTCTCCCATTTCTCTGGTGCGTACCATAATTTTCCTCATAATACGATAATTTTAAGCTTCTGGTACGATACTTCAACATTTCCAACATGTCAGATGTGTATTTATGATACAGAATGCTTGGTTACATTAAAAATGCAGCTTTTCATACCAAAATACTTGATCATTTGTAGATGATAATGTCGTAAATTGTCTGTAATATTAGATTAATTTACCCAGAGTAAGTAGGTTCTAAGTGCATAAATCTTTCTGACTACATGTAAAATGGCTGCCATGGTGATATTTCTATTATAATTTTGGGCCGTTCTGGGCCACAATGCCAGGGCCAATTTATTGTCCCAGTCCTATACTTCATGTAGATATGAGCTTTACTGGACTGCAAGGCCATGGACTTCATTCTAAATTCTTTTGATTTTACTCAACATATTGCCAGGCCAACTCATAACCATGGCAACACACTATATTCATAGTGATCTCCAAAGGTGTAGATATTTTTGCTAACAAGATTTTTGATACTACTCTGTCAGATAACTATTGTTTGTTTTTTGATGTGATCATAGATGGCACAAGAAAAAAATGATACGGAATATCTCACTAAAAAAGCTATCTATGTTCATCCTCAACTGCCGAGGTCAAGCTCTGCCCAGGGATTTTAAGGATTTTAACAGGAAAAAATAAATCATTTTAACTCTAAATTAAGATCAGCTCTTGACAGTGTGGCACCTGAGAAATCACAGACTAAACTAATGCCATGGAAAATACATCCGCTAAAGAGGGAATGCTGTAGAGCTGAGAAAATGTGGTGAAAAAGCAACCCACAGAGAGATTTTTGCAAGATTGCTCCTCACCTCCAACAAAGCTGTGCGCTGTGAGATACGGGCATATTTCTCGAAATGAAAGCAGAAACAATCCAAGGTTTTTATTTTTGATCACCTTTTAAATCCATTGCAGCGCTCTGCATATATATGTCCTGCTTCACAATCAAATGTGAGGAGTTTGCTGAATTTTTTGAAAACAAGATAAGTATCCATGTCAGTATTGTAAACACCATAGAAACGCCAAATAACTCAGCCCCAACCTCTTCCCAGACAACTCTAAATTCTTTTAGAAAAATCAGTGAAGCAGAGCTTTGGAAAATTATAGACAGTTTTATTCTCGATCTTTTAGACATTTTAAATTGCTCACTGGAAACAGGTATCTTTCCAAATGCACTTAAAACAGCTTTGGTAAAGCCCCTTCTTAAAAAAGAAATCTTGATTCCTTTATGCTATACAACTACAGACCCATTTCTTTAGTAAAATTCTGGAAAAGGCCATTATCAGAACCAGGAGATGGAGGACCCAAACATGCACGGTCACGAGACAGATTAGCAGATAAGGGTTTTATTTCAGTCCAGGTCGGTACACGGGTAGTCAAAAAACACAAAGCAAAAGTATCCAAAGGAGCAGGCAAAAAGAGTAACGGTAGGAAAACAGGCTATCGTCATACACTGAAAAAAAACTCACGGAGATATAGTGCTGGAACGAGGTGACACAAGGAACACACAACGAACTGATAACTGAGGGAAGACACACAGGGTTTAAATACACAGACAATCAGCAGATAACAAGGGGCAGGTGAGTGTGCCGAGAGCGGAGAGCTCAGGCAGGCTCTATCTGCCACAGCGAGTCATGACAGCCATATCTAAACAGTTGGATGAATTCCTACATATGAATCATATACATGACTGATTTCAATCTGGTTTTAGAAAGGGACACAGCACCAAAACAGCACTGGTGAGAATAATAAATGACCTTCGAGCGCAGTTACGAAAAATACATCTATCCTTATGCTCCTCGACTTATCTGTTGCATTTGACACAGCAGATCACAAGATCCTTTTACACAGACTCGAAAGTTGGATTGGTATCACAAACTCGGCTCTAAACTCGTTCAAAACATACCTTACTGGCAGAACCTATTTTGTTATCCTCTGTTACCATATTTCACAAAAGCATGATAACCTTTACAGCATTCCACAGGATTCCATTCTTGGTCCAATACTATTTTGCTTATATATGATACCACTGGAAAAATTATTAGTGACCATGGTGTGAACTATCATTGTTATGCTTATGATACTCAATTTTATCTATCTGTAGCGCCAGATGAACCTGATGCTCCAAATCAAGTTATAAACTGCCTCTTCAGCATGGAACAATGGATGAGCAGCAATTTTCTCAAATTAAACAAATTTAAAACTGAAATTCTTGTAATTGGTACTGATGATCAGAGACAAAACATTATTAGCAAACTTGGAAGTCTGGCGCATCACAACAAATCAAAAGTAAAGAACCTGGGATTTACACTTGACTCAAAACTAGATTTGAATTCACACATAAACAATTTCACGAAGATTGCCTTTTATCATTTAAGAAACCTTGCAAGACTAAGACCCTACCTCACTTTGGAAGATGCCAAAAACTTGACTCATGCTTTTATACTTTCTAGCCTGGGCTACTGTAATGCACTATATTTAGGATTACAGAAAATACATACAGCCCTCATACAGCTCTGAATATTTTCAGTACCGTTCCCTCAGGTCGTCTAACGCAGGCTTGCTCAATATCCCCAAAACAAAATAAAAAGTTTGGGGAAGCAGCTTTCTCTTGCTTTACACCAAAGATTTGGAACAAACTCCCACCACACATCAGACAAGCTTCTCCTGTTGATAGTTTTAAGAAACAACTCAAGAGCTATTTCTACGATCTTGCATTTAATTAATTTGATCTTTTTTATTTTTTTATCCTAAGTCTTAGCTAACGTGTTCTTATTGATCTCCTATTTCATGTCTTTGATTTTATTGTAAAGCACTTTGAGCTGCATTTCATGTATGAAAGGTGCTGTATAAATAAAATGTTTTATTATTATTATTATTATAAATAATATTATATTTACTCTGCAGTAACAGCAATCGCCGCAGCAAGTAAAGTCAATAAGACCAGTGTCAACAGTCACAACAGCAGACTGGATTCCTTTAAATAATTTGTGATTACATGGTTGCTTAACTGAAACATAGGAACTTAACTGCAGTACCGTAGCAACTGTATCATTTTCAATGCCCACATCTTCCCCATTAGCTTTAGATAATAGCAAAGCTTTTCACACTTGGGATGGCCGACAAGCCATCTAAGTGATTTGCATCTTTAGGCTTTGAAGCATCAGTGATTGCAGGCATTTGGGGAATTGGACTGACAGTGAGAGAATAGACAGGATGCAAAATGAATACCAATAGCAGCTTAGGCCAATGACCAAATATACTTGGGCTCAGTTTTTTCATTCTGTGTAGACAGGACTGATGTGAAACTGTAAAATATAAATATATATATATATATACATACACAACACACGTATACATACAATATTTACACATACATACTTATATCCTCCCTACATATGCATGTAAATATATAAATCCTCATCATTTAGTTTATAACTTCAATGTAAGACTTTTATATTCGATGAATTAGGGCACTACAGCTGATGCAAAAAAAATTTAACCAAGATATAAAAAAAGAAACTGGTAGGCCGGATTTGATTTAGGATTTGATTCAATATTTTAAAATGTCTATCGATATTGCAGGAATGGCACAAATACTGTTCTAATCAATGCTGTAAATACTCTTATATATTTTTATGATGTTCTCCATTACACGTGGTATCTATTGCACTTCTGTCCGTCCTGGGAGAGGGATCCTCACATGTGGCTCTCTCTGAGGTTTCTACCTTCTTTTTACCCTGTTAAAAGGGTTTTTAGTAGTTTTTCCTTACTCTTGTTGAGGGTTAAGGGCAGAGGATGTCACACCTTGTTAAAGCCCTATGAGACAAATTGTGATGTGTGAATATGGACTATACAAATAAAATTTAATTGATTGATATCCCATGTAATTTATGACTGTATATTACGCTTGTTAATGTTTCAGTCTTATCAAAAGGTTTCCTTGCTACCGGAACCACGTGGCACACTGTATGTATATATATATATATATATATATATATATATATAGGACAAGGAATCTATATATTCCTTATATAAGGATATATATTTGTAATATGTATATAACCATCAGCTACCTCCTGTACATGAACAGGCCTCTGGTTGAGGAGTCAAATTTGAGAAAGACATACAGACCACCCGCACATGCAGGGGTGAGATATATGGAGATAAATGCCTAATTTGCCATTTATCAGTAGCTGGTTCCACAATAAATGGCTTAATAAATATCCGTTCCTTTTGTTTATTTTTCATCTGCTGAAACCTCTTAAACTAACCAGCATATTCAGGGCCGTTTTTTTCTAGCAGAGAGAAAATGCACATTTTGTACAAAAATCAAATATTAATTTGTCTGGTCCTAGCAGCAGCAGCAGCAGCAAGGTTCCTTTACAAATTATTTTTATTAATTTATTTTCAGCTTCTTTGCAATAACCAACACAAAACCAGCCTGCATAACATTTGGGTACCACCATGAAGGACATGTTAGTTGAGTATTTCATGAAAAAATATTATTTCTGGGAGCATTTAAATTTCAAAATATTAAGTAATTTAACTGTTTTTAATGTGACTTTTGCAGTGTTCTTTGCATCAAATTAAATGTGCAATGAGTGCATCTGCAAGGCATGCCACAGGCAAACCTAACCCCACTCTTTGGGTCACAGCCCCTGTCTTCCTCTACACTTACCTAGCAGGAACAAAAGATTAGAGTAGCATAGTGGAAACAGAGGCAAAAGTCAGGGGCTTTTTGGGCCGCATGCATCCCCAGGGCACTTTATTTGGGGCAGCCAGTGCCTCCCAGGACTTTTATTTTTTGCTCTTTGGAAAATATTGACACTCCCTGTGCTCTCAACCCAGTGCCATTGATTGTAGCTTAAGCTTCACGGCCGGACTCTGACCAAAGCTATTGGCAAGATTAATTAAAAAGAAAATGGTTTTTAGTATGGCTGGCTGCCTGGAGAGTGGCAGCAGTGAGCATGGGGAGGGAGTGGTATACAGATAGACACACACGCACATACGTGTGCACACACACACAGTGAAGCATGCTGATTGGCACACTACAGAGACTGTGGGGTGAGGGGAGGTGTATGAAAAGCATTAACCCACAGTGCACTGCTGAGTTTTGACAGATCCCTGCTTCAGGGCTGCTGAATTTATGAGCCATTACTCCTGCCGGCCCAGGACCTAGTTGGTGCATTATGTTCCATGTCATCCACCATTAGTGGTGCAGTGACTGACATCCATTGAGAAAGCCAATGCTCTCTGACACTCACTGTCTGATAGGGCCAGGGTAGCTTGCTTGGACTAGGATAAAGCCTTATTGTTGTTTTGTTTCCAGGCCCCCCTTCTCTTTTTCTTGTGCATCCAGTTGAGTTCATGCCTGCAGTAATCAGGGGACAATACTCAAACCTCCAAGCCCTCTCAGCGGCCATTGTGCTCCACAGTAAGCTCCAGCTGTCCTGTTTCCACTTTGTTTTTTTAGGACAATATAGACTTGGGTTACCTCCATGACAGGGATTTACTTCAGACTACTTAGACCATGGTTACAGGAAAATATGTATATTCTTTTATTTCAAGATAAATAATATGACAGACAGAAAAGGAAGTTCAGGCTCAACAGTCAAAATATATCTGACTGTGAAGAGAAAGAAAGACAACAATAAAGACCACCCCTTTTAACTTTGTTTTTTTTTTTTTTTTAAGGAATTGATCTGAAAATTAACATTTGTATAAGCTTTAAAATCATGTAAATAAATGATTGTGTTTTTCTCTATTGTTTTCTATACTTTTTACATAATTAGTTTTTGTTCTTAACCATCTGGTTCCCATAAACACAAAATATGCATTCACATACACCATACTAAATATATGCTATACTTTTTGAATTTCTGTCAATATTAGGACGGACTTTGGCAGTGTGCTATAGTGAAACAAAATCTTTGTTATATTCTACACATTTGACAGAAAAGTGCCATATGTACTACATAAAAGTTGAAGTTAAATTTCAAATGTTTTGTGTTCATTATCTCAACTTTGTTAAATGGCACATGACGCTCAATGACCCTCCAGCCAGGCTGTCCTCATTAGACTACTGTCTAAATAACTCTTAAATGTGATGACGGAGGTTAATAATGGCATTCAGTTCCGTCTGTTGTTGTTTACACACTTCTTAGGGAAGGTCAATGTATTGACCTATCTGGATATGGGGGCAGGCATGACAAAACGCTGACATATAATCTGTGTGGCCTTGATGTTCCATTAAATGATCGATTCAGCTGGTTTGGGGTGGGGCAGGGAATGGGGGGGGGGGGTCTAAGGGACTATGAAAAGGTCAGTATCTGTTAGTGTATTGGTGGAGTGATTAATAAATCAATAGTAGCTGGAGAGAGGCTCAGTGAATCAAACAGTTCCACAGACAGTCCTGACTGCTCTGTAAAGAGCTGAATGAGAGTTTGGTGTGTGGCCACCACATCACCACTGTTCCACCAAAACACATTCTCTCTTATTCTTAGTATTTCCTTCTCCATGTCCAATTCTATAGAAGATAGCATATGCAGCGATCCTTACTTCTTTAACATGTAATTTTCTTTTCTTTGTTCTTTCCATTATCATGGTCACACAGCAGAATAGCTACCAGCAGTCAATGTGAAAAAAAAAAAAGTACCAGTATGTTGTTCTAAATGTATGGAGGTATTATGGTGTAATCTGTTTCTGGCAGGTACTTTACATGTCTTCTGGTCTTGGTAATTTTTTTACAAAACTCTTGGGACGATTTGTTAGAAGGACATATATAGTGGTAACCACTAAGAACCTGATACTGTCATTGCAGTATTTGTAGTCACTACACAACACTACAACTGCCTACTTAAATTATTTAGTTCTGCTCTTCTCACCTACTTGCTAAGTATTGGATCATATTTAAATGGAAGATTTTCCAAAACCATTTTCTCTCACCTGAGAGTAATTTCAGCTGCATCAAATTTGGGGAAAATCATCTGCATCATGAAAGATTTCTTAAATAGGTTTACCAATAGCCCTTTGAACTTCTTCTTACTTCAGACTTGACATGATTTCAGAAAACATACAACTCATAAAATCTCAGAAGAATTGAAAGACCTGTACTCATAACTGAAATATTTGTATCTGACTTGTGATATAAATTGACATTGGTTTAGTGTTGCGCCAATAGACTCAAAGACAGCATGGATACTAGATAACATCTAGGGGTGGCTGTGGCTGAGGGGTAGAGTGGTCGTCCTCCAACCAGAAGGTTGGCGGTCTGATTCCAATCTTCCCCATCTGCATGCCGAAGTGTCCTTGGGCAAGATACTAAACCCCTAAAATGGCCCCTCATAGATGTTAAATGCACTAATTGTAAGTCGCTTTTGATAAAAGCGTCAGCCAAATGAAATGTAATATAATGTACAGAGAACAGAAGACATAGAAAAACCTTACAGTTGTTTGTAAGTCCACACTGTGTGACACTGGGTCCTGATCAAAGAGTGCTCACACGAACATCTGTATTCTCCATGTGCGAGAATACATGTGTTGTTTCTGTGCTAATTCACAATGGGAATAGTATGTCTTGTGTAGAATTCATGTCCCCATTACACAAAGGTAACTGATTGATGCTCTTAAAAGTCTTGCAATATTTTTGCATTTTGTTGCCTCGAAAACAAAAGCTGGCTCAATTTAAAATATAATCAAAGACAATTAAAATATAAAATTGTGTCATCAGGAAATACAATTGAATAAAGTAAATACAATTCAAGATCGACTTCATATAAAATGATGAACTGAAGTAATCCACTGTAGAGAAGACAACATATAGAAAAGAGATTGTTGTGAAACACACACACACACACACACACACACACACACGCACACAAACAAACACACTGAAGACCACTGTATGAACATAACCAAAGCGAAGATAAATACATGGAGCCATGATAAACCTAGGGAAACAACTATCCATGTGTGTTGACCTTGTTTCATCAGACAGCTCTCAAAGACACAGTCTCCTGTGTATCTACCTGGAGCTCTCATTACTGATCCCAGATGATCAGATGATTTTAATTTAATAGAATTGGAATTCCTTTAAATGGAGCTGTGCCTTGTTTGACGCATCCTGCTGCTGATGAAGCTTTCAGATGAGTTTAAGCTTAATTAGAGAAACAAAGTGTCACGTGTATTCAGGGAAGCTGCAATTTGTAATCATTTTGTTTATTCATCAGCAAATTGCTCACCCTTGTAAGAAGTATAGGAGTTCTACCCTCAACCAAAAGGGGGCAGTAGCACCACATGCTTCAGAAACTGAGGCGTGGGAATAGAGATGGTTGACACATGTTTATCGCTTAATGTATCGGAGTATGTTTGAGTGGATTTCAAACATTTCCCTTGGAGGCATCTTGCTTTTTAAAAGTCTTCCTCCATGTAGGGGAAGAGATGATTCCTCCCAGCACACACACACACACACACACACACACACACACACACACACACACACACGCACACACACACGCGCGCACACAGACACACATACGCACACACACACACTTCTTCAATTGTGTTGTTTGTATTTATGTATATACATATATATTTGAAGTTAATCTGTGCTTTGGTGACAGACACAATAATATTACTTTGACTCAAAAACTTGGAAAATGTAAAAACTATAATCCTAGTATGGAGAAACAAACACAGGCTTAGTGCTTTAAGGCAAGTTGAAAACCAGTTAGGCTTTCGTTTTTCTCACATCAATAGGCTGAGTGGTTGGACAACTTCCAGCATCTTGTTCAGAACAACTCTTTGAAAATCTCAGTACTGGCTTTTTTAGTAATGGAATTAATCAAGACTGTACTCCTTGGACTATACCACTTCGCTAAAAGCTTCATCTAAACACAGGTAAAGGCCAACAATGATTTACTAGATGTCACATTGACAGCAGAAATCAAGGTTCTTCCCTATCATCACTCCAAAACAGCTAGCACATGGTGCAGTATAGAAAGGGTTGGAAACTTAAAACAATTAAGATGGGTATCCAGAGCCATTAGTATAGTGAGAGAAAAAAGGGAAATAGAACAAATTTGAAATGATAAAATAGAAAGAAAAATATTTGTTACTGCTAAATGTTCCCCTATGTTCACCAGCCAGTCACTTACTGTCTGTGCCTGTCTGCTGTTTGTTACTGAGCCGTTAGTGGACAGGCTTTATCAGAGCTTTTTAATCCCAAGCATTTGTATCTCAAACCTACATTTTAGTTGTGCAATGTTAGGTCTCAAAATCTAAAAGGCTTTAAAAGGTTAAAAAGCTGATGACCTCGTTTAGTCCGAAATTTATTGGCAATTTACCATGAGAACCACAAACACAAATAAATTCTGGGTTAAATGTCAACTCTGAATTACTTCAGAAAGTGTGTGCACCATTTCACCTGAATATTGATGTATTTGTATATAAAGCACTGGTTTAAGATTGGTATTAAAAACAATACATTCTGTCTTTGGCAGAGAAAAACTTTGGATGATCCAAGATTGAAATTTTGCCTCCACCCCAATTTGTAGAATACATTTTTTGTGTAATTTGGGTGAGCTGACCATGATCATTTAATGTGGTTGTCTTACAATGTTTCAAGATCAGTGTTGTTTCTGGAAAGGACAAAATCTTTTCTTTGTGTGGAGTTAGCCAAATTCAACTGCTACAGAAGCATATGTCTAAATCCATGACATAAAATAAACAAAATAGTAATTATGCAGCAGTCAGAGTTTGGGAATTTCAGACTTCGATTAAATTGAAATGACAAATTAGTCAAGGCCATCTGAAACCCTGACTGAATATGACATTAGTGGATTTTCCAGCTGGGTGGATTTGAGTATTGATCTGAGCAGCAGACACTTCCACTGCTGTGCTGATTATAGAAGTTGAGCAAAATGTTGCACGCTGGCCAGTCACATTATTAATTTTGACCAGATGGATGCTCCTGTCTGACCACACTGACAGGGGAATTTTGGCTATTTTTGCATATGCAAGTTCTAACATAAATAATTTAGTTTTTTCAAAGTAATTATTCAGGAGTGTATTTTTCCTACTGGTAGCAGGCCATCATCAGTCAGTTGGATTTTGTCTTTGGTTCTGCATGAAATATCTTTATAGCCCAAAAACTATTAAGTCTAATGATTGCCATGACCTTTCACCTTTCTTTTAGTGCTCCTGTGGAGTCAAACCTTCCCCTATACCAATTCACTGGTCTATGATGATCTGTATTTAGCACCGTAGTCTGGGTTGCCACGAAATTCACCATGGATATTCATTGTTCATTCACTAAGTGGAGGCGCCTGAGGTCTCACACACAGTGCTTCTTGCAGGGCATTCAAAGACATCACATTGATGCATGAAGTGACTGATTTTTTTGGTGGCCTTATGCAGGAAGCTGGAGTTTGTATCTTGTTACAGACCATTCACTAACACTTGCTTTTTAAAATCATTTTTTACAATAGTATTGTAAACTATGAAATACAGTCTATCAGTACTATCAGTCTTTGAAGGATGTTGTGTGTAGCTCTGATAATCACAGATAGGATCTCTGCACAGTATCCTGCACAGAGACACACAGGACCTGTCAGGCCCTTCAAGCAGCTAACAGGCAGTGATTAATCACAGGAGATATCTGCCTGTCACAACTGAAGCAGTGGTAGGATGTGTCGCTGTTGGTTGCTGGTCTTTGTACAGGACTAATCTCTGTACAAGATCGACTACAAAGTAATGGCAGCGGTCCCAGTGCACTGATGCCCACAGGCAACATCTCTGCTCTGCCTCCATCCCATAAATCCAGGATCTTGTCACACTGACAGATTGTTATTAATCTGAGTAGCTTGTCTGATATCTCTGTGGATGACATCAAGACTTACAACTGGGTAAAACAGGGATCACACAATGTATCCCTGCAGTATTGTGTTACATGTGTATGTGAACAAATATTGTACACACACAAAACATTGAGTTTTTACAGTGGTGATAACAGTGAAGTGACATAATGACAGGAGGTAGCCAAATATTTGACCACATCAGTGGTAATAATTTTGATAATAATGCTACACTTTACACTACAACAAATCCAACTGATAAAATGCAATACAACTGAAGATTAATGTAAGAGGAATACATTTCTGAATGGTGTTTAATGTGTTTTATAAATAATGTTTAGGTGCAGATATTTCACATATTTAAATCAAAACTTCATGGAAACAATGTCATTTTGAGGCTGAAGAGATCAATGAAGCTCTAGCCTACTTACTGTAGACATGCTCACAAAGTTTTTATGTATGAGAGCTTGTTAGCAAGAGATTTGAATTGATTTTATTAGTTTAGATTATCTCAATAAACTGTTTTTTAATTTCTTTAACTGGTCATATATCTTGATCTACTGGACTTTTTTTAGCAGTGGGGTTGCATTTATATGTATCAGCAACTGCTGTGTAACTAATATACAATATACTAGTATACAGTAACTAAAAACTAAGACAAAACAACAAAAATAAGATCCATCATAATAATCTGGAATTATCCTGTATAAACAACCCACTCCTCAGGTTTCAAATTGTCACATGTTCTGCCCCATTAGGAATGATAGAACACATTTCTACAATGAGTGTTTTTCAAATGTCTACATATTTTTCTGTCTTAAACCAGACCAAGAGCTGTGAGAGTCGGAAAATAATAATACAACAATTAAATAAAGCTGGAGTCACCACAAATGAAGATAATAGGCCTACTAAACTATCAGATATCAGAAAACATGTGAAAATTAATTAATTAATTAAAAACAAGTTTAAAGAAAACATGGTATCACATTTAATTTAAATTGCTTGTGCAAATTAGTTTTATATAAGTAGACCTTTTAGAGACAGCTGTTGCTTTAATACACATACAATAATGAGCAGGTAAGTTAGCATACTTGTGTATGGAAGATTTTTTATGTTATTTTTCTTTTTTTTCCATCCTTGTAATGAGGAAACTTCCTTTGATATCTATATTGCTAAATTGGCCTAAACCACACCTTTACTCTCAAATGATTGTCCAGAATATCTACTAAATCACTATTGATGAAGATTCATGATTATCTATTTTGTCCAGTCCTAAAAATGATATGACACTTAATACTATTCTTTTTCATTCATGATTTTTGTGGCTTTTTAGAAGAATTCCAGTCTTTGTGTTTACATCCAATGGCAAACTGAAAAAAAACATTCTAATACGACAACATAAACAATGTGGTCTTAATCTCCTGGTGAGTGGACCCATGAAAACAGATAAGTCAGTACTCACTGTGACCCAGGTTGAGGTTTTGACATCTGGCCCCTTGCCATATGGGGGTGGTGTGTGTGTGTGTGTGTGTGTGTGTGTGTGTGTGTGTGTGTGTGTGTGTACAGAGTGTCTTCCACAAGCAGATGTTCAACTATTAACGCCCCCCCCTTTCCCCCTCCCCCACCTTGCAGCATGCTGCTCTTCAGGTTGAGAGGTCGCTCTGTGCTGCTGCTAAATGGCAGAGCTGCTGGTGGATTAGCAGCGAAGAGAGAAAGTGTAGATATATTTATCCCCGGCTCACAGCGAGCTGCGAGGAAAGCTCGTCAAAACTAACCCCTATCCTTTGTATCTCTGATGACTCAATGAGGACCAGTACACTACACTACATTATCCATTACAGTAACCAATGCTATTTGATGAGACTACTTTAACCAGCATTATGCCACATTGTGTGATTGTCTATAGCTTCAGCAAAATTAAATAATTAATTTCCACCAACAGCCAAGATATTTTTGGTAAGCAAGTATATTATCAAAGAATATTGACTGTTGTCATTAATGAGAATATGCTCTGCTCAAGTGCATTAGGTTTAAATTATTAGTACCATTATTATTTGACTGTATGTTGACATTGTGGAGAGTCATGTTGTGTATGTATGTATGTATGAATGTAACTACGGGTTCTCAGTTCCATCAGTGTCAGAAAAATACACGTCAGACTCCTTGTTACTTAATTACCAGTAACTATGGCAATAATAATATAATGCTAATAAATGGAGTTATTTTTATAATCTTTGTTGATGATCTTATTCTAACATAACACCATTATTTGTAATTCACCTAATCTTCATCTGATTCTGATTTTTGAATTGACTGGAATTGTCATACTAATTTCCAGTTGCTATTTCTCTTTAATGTCTAAACAGTTGATCGGATATTCATGCAACTTCATAGATTTCTGATTTACCACCCATTTTTATTGTCTTCTACGAAAAACAAGTTCTCCACTTCTATATGTTTGTGAACATAATGCCTCACATATGATGAATAGAAAAAAATGCAGTTACTAACCATGTACAGCATATTCTTACACCAACTTAATCCTGTTTTTTTTTTCAGTTTTGTCTTCTACTGTTTTTGTACCCTCTTGTTGATGCATTTCATATTTTTTCATAATTCTCACTCATTTATTATGGGTATTTAATATAGGGTAGAGTTGGGCCATATTATTTTTAATATCCTTGAATTTTAGTCTCCTGTCCTGCCATTTTTATTTTGTGCTCTAAAGACTGGTGTTTGTTTCTTGTAGGTTTTTGATAAAGTTTAATTTGATATACTTTATGTTTATAGTACATCATATTGTAATTCAGCATCTGTCTTTTGCATAGTTCTATGGCTATAGTAGCTGGGAGAGGGTGGGGATGGAAGATGAGGTGGGCTAAAGTGGGTGGAGAGGGGACTGTGTGACACTAGATCAGTGTAATTCTTCCCTGGCAGATGCAGGCCAGATTGAGCTGGAGGGATAAAGATGTTACCCAAGAGCACAGACAACAAATGGCTGCCTATTGTATGTGTGTGTGTGTGTGTGTGTGTGTGAGAGAGAGGGGGGAGAGAGATGCAGAGATTTTGTCCTACTGTGTACTGACTGCATTACCAGTGGGCCACTTTAACTAGGTCCTACTTAGAGCTTCTTATAACTGCTTATGATCTGCAGTGGGAATGGAAACAGCTCTATAATCTGCTGTTCAACAAGCATAGTGTAGAAAGAACACATGCATAATGTGTTCATCTCAACAGTACCACAGACTACATCCTCCAAAATGGTGTTAGAACTGAAGCTCTCTACAACAGCTAAAATGAAAAACTAAACATTATAACCAGCCGTTTGTGCTTATTGTGCTGCTATAATACACTACTTCTGTGAGGTGTTTTATTTTGATTTAAGTTGATGACCTATTATTTTATTGTGAGATGTTAATAATTTAAGTTACAGGCTTTATTTATTTATTTATTTATATTTCAATGAATTAAAAATTCACCTCTGATCTTTAACATTTGTTTAACCTGAACATATTTATTTAACATATTTACATTAACTTTTTGTTAATTATTCTAAACAATGCAAATCTTACAAATCTTTCATAGTTTTTCCTAACCCTCTTTTTTTTTTAAAAATACATCCAATTTTAGTTAAATGGTTGTGATTGGCTTGATGGGGTAAGGGGGCAGACCTATCTGCAAGGACGAATAAACATGAGCTTGCTGATTGGTCCAGGCTACTTGAAAATGAAAATAATATTGCACTCACTCACAATGCTCATTTAGGTTCAGTGGGGCGGCTATGGCTGAGGGAGTAGAGCGGTTGTCCTCTAACCAGAGGTTTGGCGGTTTGAACCCAGGACACCATGGCATGGACACCTTGGCATACTGATACATAGAACAAGTGCTGCATAGATGCACTGAATGCATGTGTGTCTGAAAGTTCTGTATAAATACAAACCATTTACAGTTGATGTGTGAAATGTTTTGATGTAAAGAAATGGAAATCAGCATAAAAGCTACCAGCAACCGCCAATGAGCCTGTACTGTGAGCAAACATCCATAAATGTTTGCCTTATGAAAACCACAAACCTTCTACCAAAAAAGAACCACAGAATCCAAATAAAAAGGAAACCAGAAAGGAGATAAAATAAGATAACATCAATACAAACTATATCTGGCATCTGCTGGGAGGCTTGATGCCCGCTGGGAGTGAAAGGAGATTATGTTCAAGCCTAAATGAGGCTTTTACATTTTTTTTTAAATCCTGCAGGCATAATCTAATCTTATCTGTCTCAATCCAATTTTTAATGCTGGCAACACATAGGATTAAAGTAGTGCAGTTTGCTTTGTAGGCCATTTGACAGTGATGCAGCATCTGTTGCTAGAAGATGTACAGGTTAAAGTGGGAGAGATCAGGAGCAGAGGGGGTCTCAAACTGGGTTTGATGTTTACAGTGTTAGATCTGCAGGATTTGCAAGGCACAGAGCAGAGCTCAAATCCTTAGCATCAAAAGTGCTCTCTAGAGTCACTGGTTTTTTACATGTTTCTCTCACTGTTTTTATTATACATTTTTAAAGTTATCCTAATTTGACTGCATTTATGTAGTGCCTTTCTAGTTTTTTGCACATGAAAAGCAGCCCCTCTCTTACATGTGTGAGAGATGTTTGGGGTTTTGATGTTGAAAGACCCAATGCCACCCATGACCTGAAGTTGCCCATGATCCCAGGATGATGATCCATCCTAGTGAGTACATCCAAGAGATATACTTTACAACATAAATTTCTGGGTTAACTGGTGACATCTGGGAACAGGTCTGAATTATACCCCCAGGGGATCCTGATAGGGGCGGAGAATGAGATCCCTAACAAGACAAATCCAAGGATCATTTGACAGTGGATAAAATGGCTTCCAGCAAACAACAATAGAGAGTGACACCATATTAATGGCGACACGTGTGCAATCCTTCTAATAACAGTACTTAAAACATTAAGCAGTTTAGAACCTACTCAGCACGGAAGGCAATACAAATTCTGTATGATTGTTATTGTTATATCCTCTGATTGGGAAACTCACATTTTTATGATGTTTGGGCTTGACCAGTTTGAAATATGCAAGACTGAAGTCCGCTGCTACGATGATCACGCCGTCTGAGTGAGCTGTTAGCTGTTTGTTGATGACGTCAAGCAGCTTTTCAATCGCTACCTGAGCCCTTGGAAGACAGAATGGTCTGCACCTAACCGTGAGGAGCTCTAGGTCTGGGTAGCAGTGTTTGTAAACAACGCGGCTGTGCACCAGCTGTTGTTCACGTGAAGACACACACCTCGTCCTCTGCTCCTGAGTCCTTCGTTCGGTCCACTCAGTAAACAGAGCAGGCGGCTACTTTGATCGCTGTGTCCGGGGTGTTGTCGTTTAGCCAGGTCTCTGTGATGAAAGTCATACAATGAGGCGTGATTCAAATTCTGATCGCATCCATCTTGTTTGTATGGACAAGTGTACCATGGCGCACGGGACGTGGCTGTGCACATTTGGTAATTTGGTGAAGGGTTGTGTCTGGAGCATCTGGAAATAGGGAGAGATTTAGATGTACTGGGTGTGTTAGCGGCAGGGATTGACTTAACAAACAAGACATTGTTTTTTACCCATCTTATCCTTCCCTTTGAGGAGAGTGCACACCGCACAACAGTGTAGAAGTGTCATTTTGGTGAGGGCTGACTGCACGAGTCTTACAGAGAGAGAGAGAGAGAGAGAGAGTGGAGGGAGGGATGGGGGCTGTCACAAGGTGAATCTGTAAACTATCTATCCCCCATTCCAAATAGATATTTATATTCATAGGACAAACCTACTTAAAGGGAGGTATAAAAGTATAAAACTATGTCTGGTTATACCACCGCTATCAAACCCAGTACATCAATATAAGTAACTCCCATAAGAAAAGAAACGTAGATCAATGCAGCCAGTCTGTGGTACTGTGAGAACATTGCTCCTACGTGTCAGCTTGGTTATGTTCAGCAGCTGACAAAGGTTTATCATTCCCTCCAGTAAGGATCTATATCTTTCATAAAGATACTCATCAGAGTCAGTAAAATGATTTTGTCGGTCTCTGAAGACCCTTGTCCTCCTCAGTGACTGTAACAATCCACACCTAGCTCCACAGGAAATTTTTTATAAATTTTTTGCTCCACAGGATCCTCTAACGGTCATGTCATGTTTCAAAAGAATTGATTGCTCAGTGGGCGGTGCTTTTATACTGGTTGATCTGTTATCTCCAACGTAATCTGCTCCCGATCAGGTTAGCTGATCGGCATAAATTACCATGGTGATTTACCACGCAGTATAGGAACTATTCTGTTTAATTTACTGTTCATTCATACTGGTCATTAAGAGCCAGCATTATTAAAATTAGACTGTTTTATAACCATTTAAAAAACTAGTTGTAGGGGCTTTAAAATGACATCAGTCTCAGCAAATCTTTTTGAGCACCATCAGAGGAATAAATTAAAGTATAACTTATTTAGACAACATATGTTCCCTTCATAGATCAGCAGGTGTCACAGCTCAGGCCGCTCCTCTAGTATTTTACCTTTTTCGCTCTGCTCTCCTCCTATTCACCTCCTCCCCTGTGTGTGAATGTGTGAGTGTGTGAGTGAGTGCGGCAGTCCTGGCACCTGGCGCTAGTCCCACACCTGGTCTCATTCACCTCATCCGCAGCCCTACAAAAACCCCGGTCTTCGCTCCACTCATCGCCAGATTGTTCCGTCACCTCAGTGGATCACCGGAGCCAACCTGCCTGCCTTGACTCCAGCTCACAGGATCACCGGCTCAGTCTCAGCCAGCACCCAGCACCCAGCGTCCAGCACCCAGCACCCAGCGTCCAGCACCCAGCACCCAGCGTCCAGCACCCAGTGTCCAGCATCCAGCACCCAGCGTCCAGCACCCAGTGTCCAGCACCCAGCACCCAGCGTCCAGCACCCAGCGTCCAGCACCCAGCACCCAGCGTCCAGCACCCAGCGTCCAGCACCCAGCACCCAGCACCCAGTGTCCAGCACCCAGCACCCAGCGCCCAGCGTCCAGCACCCAGCGTCCAGCACCCAGCACCCAGCACCAAGCGTCCAGCACCCAGCACCCAGCACCAAGCGCCCAGCATCCAGCACCCAGCACCCAGCACCAAGCGTCCAGCACCCAGCTTGTTACCTGCCTCTGCGCTTCAATAAAAGGACTCTTTGTTCACTCACTAACCCAATCCTCTCTGTGTCTGCTTTTGGGTCCAGTTCAAAAACAAAACCTCACAGAAGGCTTTCTATTTAATGGAATCACTCATTAAGGGAAGAATCAGTAATTTCTCAACAAATCAGACTGGATTAAACCCCAGTCGTTGTCCTTTCTGGACCTAGACCGGGACCCATAACCAATAAATAATTGAGAAGAGTAAACTTTTGATAAAACATTTCTATTTTAACTGTCTCATCTATTCTAGCATTTACTTTACTTGTCTAGTGGCCCAGGAAGCTCACAGACCAATTATATGCGTTTAAACTATCTCACATGATGCAACTCAGCCAATCAAATCTGTGAATTCTGATTAACATTTCAACAGTCGATGAGTAATCTGAACACACCAGGGAGATTCACGGAGAATAGACAACAATATGTTCCGAGATCGTGGCGATTGTTAAAAGCTGGAATGTGACTCATCACTACACTATTCCAGCTCAGATTAAAAATCCTGGCCAGACAGACAAGAGCTCACTTCTCTCAATGAACAAGAAAAGTGGGGATAGGGTACAAGAGGAAAAGAAAGACAGAGAAAATCAGGCATTAACCCTTGTGTTGTCCCTGCTTCCCCCGGCTGTTGGCCCCCTCACATAGCCCACCCCATATTAGGACGCACACGTAGGGCAATAGACAAGTGAGCAGCCCTTGCAGGTGTATTTGTCACACCCACGGCACACGGTGTGAGTTTTACAGTCCTTTTTCCTGGGGCATATCTGACACCTCTTCCTCTTACTCGCCCTGAGCGGGGCTGCTGCTAGGGCTATGGAGGAGGCTGGACGCTCGTGTCGAGCATCGTAGTCGTCGTGGTCAAGAGCTCTCTGTACGGCGGCGGCGGCTTTTACAGCCTTCACAACCGTGGCGGACGCTTCCGTGCGGGGGATGCGCTCTCTTCGTGCGATGAACGGAGTCACGAGAGCCTTTCCCAGCTGCTCTAGGAACACCCTCCGCTTGTTCCGCTTGCCCGGCATCCAGTCTGGGTTGATCTCTCTCCATATCACGAAGGCGTTGTAGGAAGAGACGTTGAGAATGTTGTG
The DNA here is from genome assembly GCF_022539355.2 of Hippoglossus stenolepis. NCBI lineage: Eukaryota > Metazoa > Chordata > Actinopteri > Pleuronectiformes > Pleuronectidae > Hippoglossus > Hippoglossus stenolepis. The sequence goes on from NC_061491.1 coordinate 758,559, forward strand.
AAAGACGACCAGGGGCCAGCGCGCGGTCATCCTCCTGCAGCTGTACTTTCCGATCACCTTGTCTAGGTTGTCCACGCCACCTTTGTTGCGGTTGTAGTCCAGGACGATGACCGGTTTCCCATCCTCGCGGTCGCTGACGTCGGCCTCGGAGTGCCGTGTGCTCAGGAGCACCACGTTCCTGTTTTTCTTTGAGATGTAGGACACCAGAGTGGCAGTGGGCGTGAATGCGAACTTGGATGAGAACACCTCTCTTCCCTTGACCGCGAGCAGCCCGGTCGGGAGCTCGGGCTTGTTCTTCCGAACCGCCCGACCACGGTGGCTTCTCTCCAGGAGCTGCGCGTGAGTTCGTAGGAGGTGAAGTAATTGTCGCACGTGACGTTACGACCGTGCAGTCCCTCCGTTACATCGAGCACTACCCGCAACCCCTGGTTCTGTTCTGGGCGTCCGCCGCTCGGCTTTCCGGTGTACACTTGCATCTTCCAAGCGTAGCTGGATTTCGCATCGCAGGCCACCCACGACTTGATCCCATATTTCGCCGGCTTGCTGGGCATGTACTGATGGAACGGACACCGGCCTAGGGAGAAAAACAGGAGGAGAAGAGATGAGAGGAGATGAGATGAGGACAAGGACTAGCAGCCGCTATCTACATAACATAATAACATAACATAACATAACATAATACCATAATGGGTTGTAGAGGCGCAGTAACTGCGACACCCATGCGTTCCCAGACCTCTCGCACGGCCGCCAATTTGTCCGTCGCCGTTGTCACCGTCGCCGTCCTCTCTGTCTTCTCGGTCTGCTTCTCCATCTCCTTGTCCGTCCACTTCTTGGTCTGGCTCTTTCGCGTCCTCTTCGGGTTCAGAGGATGGTTGCTGGGAGAATAGCTGTTGGAGAACCTGTTCTCTGGTGAAACGCTCCTGACGTGACATCGTGCCATGGTCCGGGAGGGTGGCACACGGAGAATGGCGCACCGGCTTCTATGTGGGTCTAATGTACCCCCCTAGATTACAATTGGAATCAGGTGTGGGTCTAAATGACCCCACAGAGCACCACAGCGCCCTCTCTGGCGGTCTAAATGACCCCCCTGGAGAATCGAGAATGACAATCCATTGGTCTCAATTACCCCAGGAGAATTGGATAATGACAATCCTTGGGTCACCCTAACCCTAACCCTGACCGGCCAGGGCTTGCTTATGATCACACGCACGCACACACACACACACACACACACACTCTGGGTCAATCCGACCCAGGAACAACACGAGGGTTAAAGCTGTTTAGTTGTTAAGTGTTAAGAATGGCTGAGACGGTAAACTAAAATTTTGTTAAACATAATTCAGTGTTTTTGTTTTCTAAAATGAAGCACTTTTTAAAAGAAACACATTTTATCAGAAAGCTTTTTGTTGTGTATGATATTTTACATAAGAAAAGGGCATTTACTTGTATTAGACTACATATACTTCTAAGTATTGTTAAATATTATTGAATTACACTTTCTTTGATCAGTTGTTGACCACACAAAGAAGTTGACACATTTAACATTTCAATATTTATATATAAATGAAATATATATTTATATATAAAATATATATTTCACTGAATCATAACACTAGTTCCACATTATGATGTTCCAGAATTAATTTCCCTGCTCTAGATCACCATCCTAATAACTTATAATACTATGGTATTGAGATACCTCAAGAAATACTTTTGTTCCTATAAATTTGCTCTAGAATATGGAGGCAGCTTTGATTCATGACCTCTGGGAACTATAGGGTACCAGGTCATCTTGTCCAGGTCAGATTTCTTTGGAACAGATGGCTGCTCCCCTAACTGAAGAGCTTTGCTGTGTAGATACAGGATTAAAGCTAAACTGATATTAATCTGGACACCTTATCATACTTCACATTTGGTTCAAAGGGAGCAGGACAAATCCCACATCATCCCAGAAGGAACTACTGATACAGGTGGATTGAGAATGGTATGGAACACTTTTTGCAATCATTAAAGTCAACACAGTCCTTGAAAGGATGGAAAAATAAATGTTTCTATTCTGCGCACAACAGAAGTGATTTAATAAAGACAGTAAATAATTCTTGATAATCTTGCAAATTCTCCTCAGCATTTTACTCACATTTTCCTTCTTTCTTGGTCCACTCTGCATCCTTCTCATGACCTTCACAGCAATCTTTCTTTAGTTTCTTCCCCATTATCACCTTGACCAGTTCTACACTGTTTCTATCACACCTTCTCATTCTGCTACAAATTAAATATTGAAAGTCAAATTTGGGTTCAATTAATCTCTTCACATTGCATTTTAGCGTTAACATCCAAATTATTTTAAATGATTGGTTGAAATAAGCCTTTCTTGCTGAGCCCATCTTAGTATCATGAACATAGTGACATATCTGCTGTGACTGTTTCTAAATGTGATGCCAATGCTCGTTCATTTATCAGAAAGCTTACCATTATAATGCTAGCCATCTGGGTCAACATAGCAATAACAAACCATTTTTACCCCTAAGTTAACTTTTTGTTTGTAAAGAAAGAGAAAAGATGTCCTGGATTTATCAGCATTGGTACAATTACTGCATGAGTAAGACAAAACATATTCATCTCTCTCGAGTCCCTGAGAATGCCTATTTTCTGCCTAAACCTATTCTTTCTTACCCTAACCCAGCTATAAATATATTTATGTATTAACAAAATCAAAGATTGTGTAAAAGTGAAAATGTGTTTGTTGGTGGAGAACAAAAACAAAGACTCATCATGTGGACAAACAACACTGGTGTCTGTAGTCTATGAACCAGGATTTCTGATTATTAACATATCTTCAGGTTGAATTGTGAGTTTTCAGTGTTACAAAGCTGGTTCACCATATCACCATGGTAACTTTAAACCTCTAATCTGCTCGGGAGCAGAATAAGTTCATGATAACAGATCAATTGATCTACAGCATCCTCACAGGGACAAAATAGTTTTGTGGGCACAGGGGTGGCTCAGAGCACCTCCACCTGTACCAGAGGATTAATCGGTGAGAGTTGTTAGCTGATTGATCCTCTGGTACAAAAGGCAGTAGGTCTACAATAATGTTACACATAATAAAAAGCAACAGATGATAGAGAAACACTTCTAACACTAAATCAATAAATCAGAACTGTTACAGCTACATTTAAATTCAACAAAGAATCTGTGGTTTTGACATAATTCCTGACATTGTTGATGCTTTTACTCTTATTTCATCACTCCAGCAACTTCTCTCTGCTTTGGCAACACAAACAATTAGACATTCCTTAACTTTTTATCTGCATCACATTATCATAATAGTAGCTTATGTATGAAAACTCTGTTTGAAAACGTAACGGCGGTTGTTAAGATAAGGATGATATCACATTTCACACTCGCATATGCACACACACACACACACACACAGACTCTCACTTTTCTCCCTCTCTGTCTCTGACTCACAAACACACACTCACAGATATACATACACACCCAGACATACATAGCGACACTGACTCAGCTGACATATCTGATCCGCTACAGTTTAAACGTTGATTTGTTCTAAATGACGCCACAATACAACACTGATCACCACATAATGATCAATACTTTTCTTTAATTAGTTAAATCTTTCTTCAGAACAGTGCGTGCATTCATCAGCCCGACCCGCTCGCTCTCATTCTCTCTCTGACACAGAGAGTCACCCAGACACACACACTCACAGACACACACACAGTGTGATCGGACAAGCGGGAGGAGATGACAGGGTGTGCTCGGTTTGGCTAAATTCGTTTTTTGAATGATGACACTGAGAAGAACAGTAAATTACTGACAGAGTCGGTAAACACTGTAAAAAATTACTTTTTTACAGTCCAAACATGTATGAAAAGACCCAAATAAACATTTTTGACTTGATCACTATGACCAAATGAGACAGGGAGAGTGAAAGAGAATTCTGAATGAATGAGACATGAACTTACACAAAGCTTCATTTAATGGCAGGGGTCAGCATTTCCCGTAGGTTATCAGGATGGCCAATGTTAAATTCAGTGCAGATCACGAAAGTTTATTCTGGGTATGTTGAACTTTGATCCCAGATGAGGGAATAAAAACGACTTGTTAATAGTATTAATATTAGCTTCAAAGATGAAAATAGGCTAATGTTGTATTCACAACATCTTGCATAGTTTAAACTGCAGGTAACACTTCTGCTGAGGCTACGAGAAATACCTAGGGGGCCACCAGGAAATAAAAGCAGGACAACCTCCAAAAAGGGAATGGTTTTGCATGTGCTGGCCACAGACAATTGCTCTCTCCTTTTATTTACTGACCGACTCTTCTCTAGTTTTGTGTTCCGCTATTGTCAATGTCACTACTGTTAGCATGAGGCGGTACCTGCAGCCCAATCAGGTTGCACAGATAGTCCAGCTCCTCCAGGATGGCACTTCCATACGTGCAGTCGCAAAAATCAGGATGGATCAGCCTGTGATTTCAATTTTTTACATTGATTTTTGGTGTGGTTTTGAATCCAGCTCTCAATGGGTTGATGATTTTGGTTTCCACTGACTGTTGTTACGGAATTTTGCTCTCAACAAATTATACAATGTACATCAGTAAAGATTTTTAACTTGAATAATTTGTTCATCAAGATATGTGTGATTTAAGTGTTCCCTTCTTTTTTCGGAACAGTGTATATTAACGACTGATGATGTTCAATCTGCAAAATGCACATTGAAATGTCCTCCAGACTTGCTGTTAATGTTTATAATTTTCTGATCTGTAAATGTGAAGGGAACTTTGGGAATATAAAGATGTGAGTGCAATGAAAAAACATGTATCTTTAAATATTGTCACTAGAGTATATACATATATTTTTCTGCACTGGTCGATGTTTTGACACTTAAAGACTGGAGTTCACAGATTATTTTCTCTTCATTTCCTAAAATATGACAAGGTGTGAATGAATAACACCTTCACATCCATTCAGGGTGTCATCCCGTCAGTGTAGCTGTCACAAGCTCATGATGCTATCTGACCTGTCCACAAGGTGTATAATGCCCTACTCCCATTAGGCATCAAGGCCTGGAAAAGCAAATTGTCAATGGTCTGGTTGACCTGTGGGTTGTGCTAAAGATGTTTATATAAGCTGTTTAAATAATGATACAGGACATTATGGCAGATAGTGAGAGTGAACAAATATTTGACAGAGGACAGCATCTGTTTGTCAGGATGCTATTAAGCCAGCAGGTTGCATAGCAGCTTCAACTAAATGCTTCAGTTTGTCTGACAACAGTCCCAATACTCAACCATTACTTGTTCAAATATAACAGCAACGTGTAAAAATGTTTTTTTTTTTTAAAATGCACTAAAGTTGTTCAATCGACTTACTTGGGATAAGAGTGTAGAAAGGCCAGCTATCCATGACCATTTTAACCTCTTATGCTCAGGGAGACTTATCTCATATAAGGATATGGACTGGTATGGAGAAAATGTATTGAAAATAACTCTGACACAGTTTTGTTTACCCCATCCCAATCATGTTCAACGAAATCTGCCAAGAATGTTAAACCTTTTTAACTTCATGTTCATTCAGGAGCCCGCCTTGCTGTGTCTTTGTAGTGCAGTGAAGAGTATTTAATAAAATAAGCGCCTCTATCTTTTCACAGTCCTATCATGGTTTTGATGCTACAAAACCTTTGCCTTTAAGCAGGCACTTCTTCAGGGAACAAACCACAGATTACATTACTGTAAAACTGTAAATGACTCTCACATTTTGCGCTGATACAAAAAGAACAAACTTATCCTTTCTACTGATATCTTTTTGAGTTTGATACTAAAATCTCCAGGAAACAGCCTTGCTCTTACTCTCTGAAGTCTTGTATTTAAAAAAGCTTTCATCTTCACCCACCTATTTGGTTGGGGTGCATATGTTGCCTGCAATGTTAACAAAAGCATTGCAACCTGTAATTTGACAATACTGAGTGGCAAACCTTTGTTTTAAAAAGTGCATGTGGTAATTTACACATCTTCTCCTTAAGGCTGTAGCCCAAATTGTTCAGTAGTACATATATGTGACTAGAATTGACTGCTGCTGACACCAGGCTTGGCACATCCTGTTTATGTCAAACTGCAGCCTCGATGACATAGAATGCTGAAAAGATAGTTGAAAGGCTTTGAGGCTCGATTGGTTGAACCAGGATACGACAGTAGTCTCACTGCATTAGCCTGATAACACTGGAGAGACTCACTGCTGCCACTTAGTTAGTTACACAATATTTAGTGCCTACGTTTCTAATTGCATTTTGATTTAAATGTTTTTACCAAATCCAGTTCATTTCTTATTTCTGCAACTGTTATACCTCAACTACTTTGACTCTCCAGAGCTGCATTGGCAGTATAATTCTGCCATAAATTCTTTGTTTCCTTTGCTAGGGGAAACAACAACAATGTTGGAGCTGCAACCTACACACTGAAAATACTTATTTTTGAATACGGATTTTGATTGTGCAATCACACAGATAACGCCTTACTGTTTTTGGAAATTAGCCCATTTAATGCCAGTGTTCCACCAAAATAAGTCCCCTTCAACATTATTTTACAAGAACACATGATGCATCCTGTGCTACGTGCTGCCTATGATGGTTCTGATTTGGTTTAAAGAAATAAAAAATACCATGCTGCTGTGTAGATCTGGTAATGCAGCAAACATATACGTATTTAGAATTTTAATAGCATATCAGCTTCATGCATAAAGTCTGAAGTTTACTATTTGGGGAGTATAATGATGCAATTTATTTCCACTTGATACCTGCTTATGTTCAAGTGCCTGAAAGGTGTGCAATACTTTTAAAGTTTGAAGTTCAAGCAGAGGGTAACAAAAATACTCAAACATCTATTTCAACAGCTATTTTTATTTCAAGATAGGCATACTGTCTGTGTAACTGCACCACTAGACCCCTGCTGTGTGTAGTCACAACCTTATTTCTGAATTGTAAAACTGAGCTGTGCCAAATGTTATGCATCCAACATGCTCCTTATCGACGCAGGTACATGCAGTGATTTTGCAAATCATGAGACCCAACAAGCACAGTGACAATTCTTCTGCCAAACTAAAAATAGTGGTTGGCTGGTTCTTTTTATCATTCACATTATTATGAACACAAGAGTCGATTGTAAAATTATAGCATCTATGCATTGTGCTGCTACAGATGAATGTTTTTTTTTACAAATATATGATTTGATATAGTGTGAAGTGAAGTGGGAAGTTGAAATGACAATTAAAAATAGCATACGAGCAAATTAATAAAGTTCCCATCACATGATCTATTCTTATCAAAGTCCCACCACTGCCAAATAAAGGCAATGGTAAGCTTTTTTTTTTTCTTTTAGTAAGCTGTCTTCCCACTAAACTCACAAATGGCTGACCTTTGAAAATTGCTGCATTTAAGCCTTTGCTTTTTAGCCTTCTGTAAATGTCACATAATGTTATTGGGTCCTGGCAGCACAGGATCATTAATCTTTCCTGTGCAGGCTGGAAGAGGGAAATATGGTGGGTAGAGCAGCTATATCACTCTAAGTACGGACATCAGAGCAGAAGTGTAAACATCATTTAGACACCACAGTTTTTCTGCTCAAATGGGTTTGATGTTGATGAAGAGAGACCTTCTTTCCAAAGTGCAGTGATGCACAGTGTTTGATCGATGTTGCCAGGAAGGTTGGTAGTTATTCCATCACTGGAGGAGGTGGAAAAGGTGGAATCCTCCTCTTCCACAAAGACACAGAACAAAGTTGTCCTCTGTGCTTCATTTTTCCACTCCAGCAAGTAACACAGATGGCCATTAATATGCTGATGCTGAAAGCAAGTATAATTTAGTTGAACCTTCAGTTCTATAACATACTGTATCAGCTCAAACTTAAAAGTAATTATAGGCCTGGAATTATAAAAATAAATTGAGAAATCAAGTAAAGTGGATCAAATCAACAGTTCAGCAGAATTTTATGTTGCTCCGATTAAAATTGTCTTGTGGTTTATTTTCTTTGCTCACCTATAATGCAAATGCAGTTTATGTATAAAATATAAATAAAATATTTGAAATTAAGTAAGTTAGTTTTTCGTAACAACCTACTTTTGAGTTATTTATTAAAGTCTATGGATACATCAGTAATCGATTTACAGAGCGCAGTCTATTCAAATGCTTTATGTTGCACACCAAAACAACTGTGGATAAACTCATTTTGATGATATGCACAGTTTTTGAGTGATATACCCCATTGACAATGGCACCCAAGTGATAATGACATAGGAAACAGAGCAGTTAAGAGGATAAATGATAACACCTTCATTAGACAAAGATGTCTAGTGACTATGGTGATCAGAAAGAAGTATAATTGACATTGTTATAGAATAAAAAACATAGGGAGGAGGTTTAGATTGATTTTAATGTCCCCCTCTAGTGAAGATCGTTTTTAATAGGTCCCCAGTTCCCAGTCTTCCCCATCTGCATGCTAGAGTGCCTTGGGCAAGATACTGAACCCCGAACAGCCCCTGATAGAAAACGTGCTGCCCATAGATGCACTGTTTGAATGTGTGTGTGAATGGTGAATGGCAATAAACTGTACTGTAAAGCACTTTGAGTGGTCTTCAATACTAGAAAGTTCACTATATAAATGCAGACCATTTACCATACTTTGAGTGAAATAAGCAGTCAATGTCAAGGCTAAGTATTTTAATCTAATATGAAAAAAACTAAAGTCAGTCTTAGAAAAAAGATCTGATTCAGACAGCGGGATGTCACAAACCTAAGAAACCAATCCTGTCAACTTGCAGGTGTGGCTAAGTACCTGGGTCCACCCAAGTCGTTTGCATGTGCCCTTAGGAAAAGATGAGAGAAGAAGCAACCTGTCAGCAAGCTAAATAGGGAGAAGATGCTACTTCATACTGTCAAGTTATGTGTTATGGAAATTTGACCAGGTGAGACTTCTGAAATAAAGAGATTTGAGAATCATAGTCTTTTAAGTATACTTTAGTCCTTGCAAGGAAGGTCAGACAATCATACAGCATGCGAAGAGCATTCTGCAGAGGGAATGACAAAGAAACAGTTGCAGGCGTGTGCTTTTTATGCAGATGCAGTGAAGAGATGTGTGTGTGTGAAGAGTTGAACTATCTGTGTGTGTGTGAACTATGTGTGTGTGTGTGTGTGTGTTTGTGTTTGTGTGTGTGTATGTATGAAGAATGATTGAAGAATTACTAACTTGGTTGTCACTGTTCTTCAGCAGGTAACAAGACCACCAACAGCCTGACATCCCTGTGAAGTATGGTGGCTTGGACCTTTTCTCTTTTTCCCTGTGATTGGACAGTTTGTTTTTGCTTTCGGAGATCTGCCAAGCTTGAATCATCCCCTCAGCAAATTGTGGCTACTTAACCAGACAATATCCCCAACAGTGACATTTCTCCGTGCAGTGTGCCACTTGCTTCTTACAAACAAGTTGGGACCAGCATGTTGGCTCCAGTGCCTCCAGGACTTTTTCATCTCTGACTGGATTGCTATGAGCCTTTTATAAGGGTAGCTCAAAAAGTTGATATCCCCATTTTGAGAGGCCTGACCATGAAGGACCATACTGGGTGTGAAATACTGACTGCCAGCTCTGTACCCTGACGTCGATTGGGCATTCATTTGCAAGGTTGGATGCAATATGAAGAGCTGTCTGGAACTTACTGTAACAGAGCACAGACTCTTTTCCAAGGTTCCGGAGTGCCCTCTTTACCACACGGCCTCTGCAGCACCATTCCTGTGTGGAGAATATGCTGGATTTTCCACATCCACTCCTTTACATTTTCGGAAGCAGTTTCCTCCTGGGACATATACAAGTCCCCCAAGACAGTTTTTGTGTCAGTGATATCGGTGCCTGGATCTGACCAGATCTTTCTTGGATGCACCCTGATTGCTGTAATTCTTTGATAGGCCACCAAGAAAACTCCAGTTGATAGGGTGTTGACTAGTCCTATAAGGATGGCTCTAATGGCCATGCAGCAAAAGACAACCCCCCAGACTTTAAGTGTCACTCTTTTCTTGATGTCATCTTTTACTTCATAGGGTCTGAAGATGTCCTTGTTTGTAAACTCAAATGGGGCAGCAGGTTCAGTTATATCTAGAGGCAAGTAACCCATTACTTGTTGGCATTTTCTTGCTTTTGCTTTTCTGCAGACCATGCAGCAGTCCACAAGTTTTTGAGCTATTCTCCTCCCCCTTATGACCCAAGCCTTCCTTCTCATCTCAAGAAAGGTTCTGGCCACTCTGTGGTAGTGGTGCAACACAGGTTTCATTGTGCACAGGAGTTCTGCATTGGCTAATGAGTCTCTCCCCTTTACCAGCAGTAGCGTGCTGGGACCAGGGAAAGACTCTCGAGATCATGGGTTAAGAAAACAACCAGAGGATGGACAGAAGAAGAAACTGTGTGTGTGTGTGTGTGTGTAAGCAAACAATAATCAAAATAATAAAATGTTTAGGGTTAGGGTTAAGTCCCGGCGCATCACTGATGAGGGCACCCTCTGGTAGCAGAGTATCTTGTTACACCACCGCCCAGCGGCTCCTTGTCAGTGCCAAAATTAATGATCAGCAACAGCAGTGTGAGCAACGCTAGGCTGGATTAAGTCATATTTATCAGATCGATTTGTAATTTGTAAACTAGTCCATGCATTTGTTACCTCTAGACTGGATTATTGTAATTCTTTATTATCAGGATGTATGTCTGTAAAAAGCCTCCAGCTGGTCCCACCATGCACTGAGCACTTCTCTCTCTCCCTCTCTCTGTCTCTCTACCCCCCATTTATTTTACAACGTCACTAACTTTGTGATTTTTCCCTCCCATAGTCAATCAATCAATCAATCAAATTTTATTTGTATAGCCCATATTCACAAATCACAATTTGTCTCATAGGGCTTTAACAAGGTGTGACATCCTCTGCCCTTAACCCTCAACAAGAGTAAGGAAAAACTACTAAAAAAACCCTTTTAACAGGGTAAAAAGAAGGTAGAAACCTCAGAGAGAGCCACATGTGAGGATCCCTCTCCCAGGACGGACAGAAGTGCAATAGATGTCAAGTGTAAATAAGAACTTTAGCAAGATAAGGGTATTTAATTAGAATAAACATTTTGTAGCATAACTGAAGGTCAATGAATTGATGGATTATTGTCAGTAATGGTCGAGTATCTGAGGAGAAATATTATATATCAAGCAGTCTTGTTGTAATCATAGTCCATGGTCAGCTGCCACCTCGGTCGTGGTCCACCACCATTATCAGATGCCAACACGATACAGGATCCGCCATTATTATCACGATCAGCCAGCACGATACAGAATCCGCCATACAGGTTCGGTCACTATGATCACGATCTCTGATACGCGATCCACCATGATAATCCACGATGTGGCCGCAGCCCTGTGGAACACCGTGGTTAACTTTGGTGTGCACACATGACTCATCATTAATTTGCACGAATTGGAATCGATATGAAAAATATGATTTAAACCAGTTTAGGGTGGTTCCTTTATTGCTAATTAACTGTTCTAATCTCTGTAATAAGATTTGATGGTCAATTGTGTCGAATGCTGCACTAAGATCTAACAGAACGAGGACAAACACAAATCCCTGATCTGAAGCTATTAGAAGGTCATTAGTGACTTTTGCCAAGGCTGTCTCCGTGCTGTGATTATAGTCCCTTTATATGTGTGATAAGGGTCCCGCCCAGAACACGTCTTTATGCCAATATACTATAATCCTCACAGTGCCCCTAGTTGTGACAGGAAGAACACGTCTTTATACTTTGACATGCTACCCCAAGCTTTTTCATTTGATCCTCCTCAAAATTGGTTAGGGAAGCCTTGAAACATTAGTGACGCCATATTGTGACACTGAAGCCTTTACGTTGAATGGCGATGGCTTGACCTTCGATGGAACGCCAACAACAGGAAGTGATTGTAAAACCACTGCCGGGGGCCAAAACATTCTCGAAAACTCACCTAATTTCGCAGGCGCATCAGGTCACTTTAAATTTACATATTTGTATGTGTTCGGGAAATTGTGTCTGTGATGTCCCCCCACAAAGATAAAGATCAGCAGATAAACCAAGGCTCACAGGAGGCCATAACATATAAGAAGGACACCACTTTTGGTAGGGTCACAAAATTAGGAATTTAGTAGTAACAAACGAAATCCCGTCAAAGTAAAGCAAGAAAAGAGATGGAGATTCGGCCAAAATGAACAAAAGATGAGGAAGACGCTGGACCAGCCACAGAGTTGACACATGTAGTTATCTTTCCTGCAGTGCCCAAAAAGCACATGAAAAATTAGTTTTGCCCAGTCCGTCTGGGTTGCAAGGGCCCATAACTTCCGCTAGTTGCCCTAATTATTATTATTATTATTATTATTATGATTATTATTATGATTATGATTATGATTATGATTATTATATTAACTGTTGCTGCTATCATTAATAACATCTTTACATCCATAAATATGGATCTTTACATCCCAAAAATTTCTGGATTCAACCTGGAGAGGTAGATCACGGGAGGACAGCCACACCTTCTTATCAAGTTGATAGGCGGGAGCATGGGTTGTGTGACGGTCAGTGAAGCGTTGGTTCCGGGCAGAAGAGTGGGGCAGGGTGGACCACGCCTCTTTCCAGTTGGCCTGTAGAGGGGGCACTGCCACTTCCTCCTCCTGGGCTGGGAACAAGGGAGGTTGGAAACCCAGAGAAGCCATGAATGGGGACAGATCTGTGGCCGAACTGGTTAGGGAGTTGTTTGCATATTTGACCAAGGGCAGCTAAACGATCCAGGAGGCAGGATGGCGGGTGGAGACACAATGAAGGGCTGTCTCGAGGTCCTGGTTTGCCCGCTTCGTCTGACCGTTTGTGGGTGGTATCCAGAGGCGAGACTTGCAGTGGCCCCCAGCGCCCGACAAAAGGCCTTCCACACTTGAGATGAGAACTGTGGGCCCTGGTCTGATACTATGTCCAAGGGGATACCATGCAACCGAAAAACATGGAGGGTGAGGAGATCTGCAGTTTCTGTGGTGGAGGGCAACTTAGGGAGGGGGACAAAATGGACAGCCTTGGAAAACCGGTCAACAATGGTTAATATAGTGGTGTTACCTTGTGAAGGTGACAGACCGGTGTCAAAGTCCACAGCTATGTGAGACCAGGGTCTGCTGGGGACAGGTAGAGGGCGCAGGAGACCGGCTGGAGTCTGGTGGGAAGCCTTGCTGCGGGAACAGATGGATCAGGCGGACACAAATGCACGGGTGTCTTGAGACATAGACGGCCACCAGAACCTCAGCCGGACGAAGGTGAGGGTGCGATGAAAGCCTGGTAGGCAGCTGAGTTTAGAGGAGTGCCCCAACTGGAGGACCTGGGACCTGGCTGACTCAGGCACAAAGAGTGTGTTAGGTGGGCCATTACCCTGGTCAGGGTGTGAAAATTGGGCCTCCCGTACCAGGGTCTCCACCTCCCATGTGGCGGATCCAACCACACAGCTCGATGTTAGGCTTCTGAGGATAAGTTTGGCAAGAGAAAGCGTCAGGCTTGGTGTTGCCGGTTCCAGGACGGTACGTGAGCGTGTAGTTGAAGTGGCCTAGAAACAGAGCACAGCGGGCCTGGCGAGAGCTCAGCCACTTGGCGGAGTGCAGATAGGATTGGTTTTTGTGGTCCGTCCACACTATGAATGGCTGTTCGGCTCCCTCCAGCCAATGACGCCACCCCTCCAGAGCCAACACCACCGCTAGTAGTTCCGATTGCCCACGTTGTAATTGGGAAAATAGGCACAGGGATGCAGTCTGTTATCTTGGGTGGTGCGCTGGAAAAGGACCGCTCCCACCCCAGTATCTGAGGCATTCACTTCAACCACAAACTGCAGCTTGGGGTCAGGATGTATTAACACAGGTGCACTTGTGAAGAGTTGTTTAGTGTGTTAAATGCAGTTTCTACCTCAGGAGTCCAGATGAAGGGGAACGCAGGAGAGGTGAGTTGGGTGAGGGGAGTAGCCACTCGACTGTAGTTCCAAATGTAGTGCCTGTAGAATTAACGAAACCCAGAAAATGCTGCAAGCTGCTTGCGGGTAGAGGGAGTGGGCCACTCTGCCACTGCCTGGACCTTGGCTGGGTCTGTCTTCATCCGGCCCATGCTCAATAATGAAACACAAGAAGCTCACAGACGTTACATGGAATTCACACTTCTCTGCCTTAATATAAAGCTTGTTCTCCCAGAGGCGGCAGAGTACTGACCCGACACAGTGAACATGCTCCTCCTTGTTCTGGAAGTATATATACAAGATGTCATCGTGGTACACAAAGATGAAGCGGTCCAGAATCTCACAGAGAATGTCATTGACAAGGGCTTGAAAAACAGCGGGGGGTATCGGTGAGTCCGAATGGCATGACTAGATACTCGAAGTGGCCCAGAGGGGTGTTAAAAGCCGTTTTCCACTCGACTCATTTTCTGATCCAGATGAGGTGTTCGGCGTAGGTCCAGCTTTGAAAACACTGAGGCTTGATGAAGTGGCTCGAAGGCAGGGTCAATTAAGGGGAGAGGGTATTTATTTTTTATGGTGATTTCATTCAGTCCTCTGAAATCAATGCATGGGCGGAGTGTTTTGTCCTTTTTGGTCACGAAGAAGAACCCTGCGCCTACAGGTGAGGAGGGAGGGGGAATGAGACCAGCTGCCAGGGATTCATTAATATAAATTTCCATGGTATTCCAGTGGGAATGACAAAAGGGGCTCCAGCTGATTACAAACAGGTAGACCAGTCAATATCGGGATTAAGCATCTTAAGCCAGGGCTGACCAAGCACTATAGGGGCATAAGGGGAGGGAATGGCAAGTGACTTGATCCTTTCACTGTGATTTCCTGACAGAATCAGTTCCACCTGATCAGTCTGGTGAGTGATTTGGGCCAACAACCTGCCATCTAGGGCATTAACCTTGCGTGGAGAGGGGTTGGGGAATGTTGGCTTGCAGGACGAGTGAAGCATCAATGAAGTTGTCATCCGCTCCGGAGTTCACAAGAGCGGGGAGGGGAATGGTGATGCCATAAAAGGCTGGCTTTGAATTGCATACGTGAATAAGAGAGTGAAGTGGTGGAAAAGGTGTGGCTCATCAGAATCTCTCTCACATCTGATGAGCCTTTTCTTTTGGTAGAGAAGGGCCAGTAAGTGTACAGCCTTACCGCAGTAAATAAATAATCCTGCTACCATGCGTCGCTGGCGCTCTGCTGGTGAGAGGCGAGCACGACCTAACTGCATGGGATCTTCGGCGGAGAGGTAGAGAGCTGGCCCCCCTTGTCGAGGGGGTAACACAAGCTGGCTGGGCACTGGAAGTTAGCCTGGGTGGAGCTCTGGTCTTAGGGCAGTGATTACTATTAGATCTTTCCCTGCGACGCTAACGGATGCAGTTGTCTAGCCGTATGGATTAGGAAATGAGTGTGTCGCAGCCGTCTGTCTCATCTCTGGTCCGTAACTCATCTTTGAGGTAACCCTAACCCAAACACAAACACCCCTTGCAATGAAAATTCATCCCACTTGTTGGAACCTGGTATTTGTGAACTACAGTTCGGCCTACATGTGTAGTCAGAAGCCTGAGCACATGTTCTTTGTTCTGGAGACAAACCAGAGCCTCCAGAACTCAACCAACCAAAAGGCAGCGACGCAAGAGCCTGCCTAAGAACTTCACAAGAGCTGCATCGCACAGCTGAACCACAAAAACAGGAGCCACAAACGAGC
Organism: Hippoglossus stenolepis; assembly: GCF_022539355.2. NCBI lineage: Eukaryota > Metazoa > Chordata > Actinopteri > Pleuronectiformes > Pleuronectidae > Hippoglossus > Hippoglossus stenolepis. Next base: position 774,346 of record NC_061491.1, read on the forward strand.
AAGATGACTTCACTGGACTTTGAACAGCACAGCAACTTTTTTTTCCCTTTCCATGGATGGGTAACACCACTGGGCTTAATAATTATACTAGGCTAAGCAAAGACTGTTTATTCGACTCCGTGTGATGTTTATAAGTTTGATTTGTGTTGCTGTGATATTTTGGTTATAAGTTATTTGAAAGTTAATGATAGTTATGTTATGCTCTTCATAGCCTTTCTTTGCATGCATCTAGTAACTTTCTCTAATTTGGCACCAACACACACACATGTCGTAAACATTCCAAAGGGGGGCGTTATCTTTGGAGTGGCCAGCCGCCATTTTGAAAGCACACTCACTCACACAGACACACACACGCATACTCACATACACATCTTTATATAGTAAGTACACCGTTAGTACCTCTACACTGTCAAGAACTCTATATCCTTCAACTTAGCTAACTATCTATATGGTAATTTTGGTTATAGTTATTAATTTAATTGTTAATCAGAGTTCCAAATTTGTAGTTAGTACTTTTATGAGACTTAATCAATAAATTGGCTATCTTTTCCCTTCCTTTGAAGGGTGGTGCCCCGAGGTAACTTTAATCAATTAAAGTTATTATTTAATATTAATATTTTTAATATTAATATTCAATATTTTATTTTGATAACCAAATTTATTGAATGCCGAAAGGCACACCATTTTATGGTGTCATGTTAAATGCATTATTGCACAACACACTGTACTGCGAGAATGTAAAACTCTACAGAGTACTCAGCCACTGATCTCGATCCCTGTTGTAATGTGAGAATCTGATTAGCTTCTTCCTTTCCCTGAACCTGATAATCAAAAATCATCCTCATCTCAGCTATGAAGGAAGGATACGAGTGACAAATGGGTGACCCCCTATCCCACAAAGCAGTAACCAACTGAGCTGCCGTACCTGATATTAGCCCGATGATGAAAGCCGCGTGGGACTGATCTGTAGAATACATCGCAGGCTGCTGTTGAAACACTAGGGAGCATTGGAGAAAAAAATAACCACAAGCCCCTAATTCCCCAGAATAACGCTCAGGTGTGGGAATGAATGGCTCTCTGAGGCATGGAGGCTGGGCTGATAGTGAGAGAGAAGAAGCTGCAGGGGCAGGAGAGTCTTGCGCAGGGACGGGAGCAGCATCGCGGGAAGAGGAAGCGGCGAGGTGAGTAGTTACTTGATCCCAGTTAGAGCTGAGCCGGTTGACGTTGGTTTGAAGGGTTTGAAGCATGTCCACTATATCGCGTGTTGTCCCACAAGCGTACCTTAAGCGGTCAGGGCTTGACGGAGGGAATCTATGTCTGCCAGGTCCATAGTTGGCCAGAGCTGGTGATGATGATTGAAGCCAGGTGTGGAACTCGCACCAGGTGCAAGGAGTAGAGACTGTGCCCACGCACACACACACTCACACAGGGAAGGAGGAGGAAAGGAGAACAGGGAAAATAACATAGTAACGGCCTGAGCCATGACATTTCTGTGTTTTTCCTCATGTGTCTCTCGCCTCTGTGGGACCACTCCTTCTGCCTTCTGAATCCAGGGAGAGTTAATTGGCCAACTAATCTCAGCTGTGCCAATTACCTCTCTCTGGTTCACCTGGAGGTGCTCTGATGAGCCACCTCCATATACCCCCATTGCCAAACTCAGGCCGGGTAGCCATCCAGCCTGACCTACTCGCCCTCCCTTCCCCACAGGCTGGGAGAGGAAGCAGGCCGCACACAGAGTCTCTCAGGAGGCTGGCCAGGTGGAACCAGGAGAAAGCAGGTGCCACCGCACGGCCGACGTGTAACCAGAAGCAGGCATCTACCTCACAGCCGACGTGGATCCGGCAGCAGGGGAAAGTGTCAACATCGCAGATGGTTTGGATCCAGCAGCAGGGGAGAGCATCAACATCTCAGCCGACTTTGGACCCGGAAGAGGAGTGGACACGGTACCGTGAAAATTATAGAGAAACCCAACAGTTCCCACAATGAGCAAGCACTTTGACAACTGTGGAGAAAAAAAACTCCCTCATTAACTGCCTCGAGCAGGTTGGGTTGAGCGGAGAAAAAGGGGAAGAGAGGAGAAGTGGGTCAGGCCATGGTGGAATCTGGCTGCATGCAGTCTACGATTAACCAGAACCTGGTTTGACCGGGTGCTTTGGTGGAGGCATGTTGGGTGAATATTAAGTGTATGCATGGTGATATTCACAAATATCCTGTGGTGAAAAAAGCATAGAATCAAGGTTGCGGTTTGTGCCTTGTGCGTCCCCTAATCCTGGGGGCGGTTTCAGTTAGTAGTGGGGCACTGTGCGTGGGTGAACTCACAGCGGATAGGGATAAACAACTGCGCTCAGGTGTGACGTGAGGTTGCCAAAATCATTTGTTTGTGCCTAAAAGTTGTCTGGAAATTGTTTTCCAGACAGCTCATTACAACTCAATGGCTGGTCACATTGGATATTATAAGACACTAGACCGGATAATGACCCAATTTTATTGGCCTGGCTTTGACAGGGATGTGAGCTGCCTGCAAATATCAACTGGTGAGCCAGCCGGCCATTTCCAGAGTGCCTTTGTGCCCATTGCCATTAATCAAGGTTCCATTTGAGCACATTGGTATGGACCTCATCCGGCCATTTCACCGGAGTGCACGAGGATATCGCTTTGTGTTAGTCCTGGTGGATTACACAACGCGGTTATCCTGAGGTGGTGCTGCTGCGCACAATCTCTGCAAAGACTGTTGCGCAGGGACTGTTTAAGGTCATCTCCCGAGTTGTGATCTGAAAGAGATCCTGACTGATCAAGGCACCTTTTTCATGTCACAAATACGTAGGTACCTGTACCGATTATTGGGCAATAAATCTATTCGGACCAGTTTACCACCCACAGACCTAAGGTCTTGTGGAGCGGCTGAATAAATGTTAAATGGTTTGTATTTATATAGCACTTTTTTAGTCTTGATGACCACTCAAAGCGCTTTACAGTACAGTTTTTTGCCATTCGCCCATTCACACACACATTCATACAATGCATCTATGGGAAAACTTTGAGATCCATGTTCCATAAGTTTATTCATGAAAATTAATGCAATTGGAATAAATGGCTTGACCATCTGTTTTTTGCAGTGCAGGAGATGCCCTAGGCCTCCACAGGATTTTCTCCCTTTGAGCTGCTATTTGGCAGAAGACCACAGAGCATGCTGGACCTACCTAGAGAAAAATGGGAGGAAGGTCCAAGCCCAAGTCAAAATGAAAATCAGTAAGTCCTGGACTTGCAAGTGTAGTTCAGAGTGGTTAAAAGGGCCATAAAATAAATCTGTATAAATGTAGTGATATTAAGACAATTCATACCATTCTATCTGAAATACATACAGTTTTATGAAATAACACATCAATATGTTCAATAGAGTTTAAGAGATAAAAAAGGAAGTGTCTTTGTTTGAAATAGACAATGAGTTCAAGTGTACTTTCACCTCAGCCAATAAATGCTTTAGTCCTCCTCCTGACTGTCCACTGACTGGTGATGCTAGAATGAGAAAATTAAAGGAATCGTTTATAAATTGTATTTGCGATGAGAGCAGAACATTGAAGTTGGCGTGTGTGGATACAAAAAAGAGACAATGCCATCTGTTTCAGTGTGTGTACCACGGCCTGACGCCATTATCCCTGAGCTAATGTGCAGCATTGCACTATTCAGTTTTTTTTTGTCCTCTTTGAGATGAGCCAAGATTGCAAAGATATCCCCGAACCATCAGAGGAGATTTCAGAGAGTTTTTAGAGAAAACCTTTTCCTGTACTGGATGGCGAGCCTAGCCCATGATATACAGAACCTGTTGCCTGCAGTAAGGAGGTTGTGAACTGAGAATCTACTTCAAGTGCGTTTGGATCGAACTGTACACACACAGCTCCGGAGACAGAGAACATACATACATTTTTGGGATCATGAACTGTGACTCTTTTTTTTTCTTATCTTATCTTATTATTTTTTCTAAGTGAATCTGTGGATGTGCTTTAATGTGCTTTTCTTCATACTGTGCTTAGTGCTAACACACTGGCTACTCAAGCAAAACTCCACACACTTGGGCAGTTATCACTTGGGAATTTGCTCCAGGCCATGACACGTCAACAGCGCCTGTATAAAAGAAGGGGTAGGCTGAGACAATTTACACCAGGAGAAAAAGTACTTGTATTGCTTCCTTCTTCTAGGAAGAATGGCACCACCACCAAGTGGCAAGGGGCCTTTGTGGTGACACTGCGAGTGGGATGTCAATTATGAGGTTGTGCAGAGTCACACAGATTTACCACCTAAATCTTCTGAAAGCATGGAGAGAGGCATAGTGTCTGGTGGTGAGTGAGAGATACGAGTTGGAGCCTGAGGTGCTAAATTCCATCAATCCAGCCTCGCCTCTTTGTGATGACTCTCTCTGCACAGCCCAGAGAGATTAATCACGTTCACTCTCGCTGGAGTAAACGTCACTCACGTGTACGTTCATCATATGAAAACTGTTCCTTCAGTTTATTGTTCACGAAAAATATGAACGTATACCCCGGGTTGACGAGCTCCTGGACCGGCTGTTCACTGCATGTTTCTTTACCACACTGGATTTGACCAAGGGCCACTGGCAGATTCCACTGTCTCCAGCATTTGCATGCTGCATATGCTGCTGCCTATCTGGAAGATGTCATCATTCACAGTGACACCTGGGCAGAGCATGTGCAGCGGGTGGACTGGATAGCTGGAGTCATTGAGGCAGGCTGGGCTCACAGCCAAGCTGAAGAAGTGTGCAGTTGGACGGAGGGAGGTACTTCCTCAGGTGGAAGAAACTATTTGCCCACAGGCTATGTTATGGAAGTTTTCTGGAAGCTGGTGAAAGGAGAACTCAGGCAGCATATGATGTGTTAAACAGAAGATTTTAATGTATACTTGATGCATCAAGGAGACCAGAAGGTGGAACAATATACAAATGCCAACAGAGTAAAATGAGCAATTGTCACCCCCAAGTCTGAAGATGTCTCCCACAGCATCCCAGTATATCTCCCTTTACTTCCGTCACCCATTCTAACAGCACCTCCATGAATGGCTAGAATTGCTGTCACTTTCTATGTTACATGTAAATGGTTTGTATTTATATAGCGCTTTTCTAGTCTTGATGACCACTCAAAGCTCTTTACAGTACAGTTTTACATTCACCCATTCACACACACATTCATACAGTGCATCTATTAGCAGCACTTTTTTGTTCTATGAGGGGCAATTCGGGGTTCAGCATCTTGCACAAGGACACTTCGGCATGCAGATGGGGAATACTGGGGATCGAACTGCTGACCTTCAGATTGGAGGACGACCGCTCTACCCCTCAGACACAGCAGCCACATGTAGGTCTCTGCATCCTATTGGATAGTTACGCCTAAAGTATGCATTCCGAAATCACATTAGGCCTCATTTACTAACAGTGTGTATTCACAAATCTGTGCTTAAACCGTGCGTATGAACGTTTGATGCACGAATCTATGATTCATCGATATGTTCGCAGAGTACCAACAAATTTAGAACTTCCTCAGACCATGTGTACGCACAAATGATGAAGGTCTGGCTGTCCTAGAAAATGTAAACACACACCCTTTTGACTAAATGGATAGTATATTAAAAACTCCATTTATTTAAATACAAATAGTAGATAGACAGCAATAATTAAATTTACCAATGAATGGACCAAATGTATTAAAAACTATGAAATTGATGCCCTTTCCTCCTCATCTCTATAAACACCTGCTGAATTCATATTTATGTTTCTGGATAAACGGGGCGTCGCTTCTTCTGCAACAATGAAGTTAAAACACGGCGTTAAGTCGTAATCTGCGGGAAGAACTCCTGTGTGTGTGCTCGTCTCTGTCCCTCTTCACACACAAACTGATAATGCCTTGTATTCAGTTATTAATCGATGATGTCGGATCATGTCTCTGGATCGTTCCGGTCACTTTAACCCTGATGTCCTGACTGTGAGCATCACGTTATATCTCATGTTGTGTATCAAGTTTAAACATGTGTCTCATAAACTCTAACGCGAAAAAACAAACACAAAGTAAACATCAGTCCTGTGCGTGTCCTAATAACTTGCGATCAGTGCTGGTGTTTAATATTAAAGTGTAAAGTGAGCGCCGGTCAGAGGGGGGGGTGAGGAGGAAACAGACTCCGACAGAGACTCAGACACAGGATGACCGGACCTTTAATGAGCGTCTGTCCTGATCCTGGAGCAGCGGTGTTATAATTATTCAGCAGAGTCCAGGTCCACTTCGCGATGCTTCTAAGAGAAATGTCCACAGCTCTAGTGCTCAGCTCTATGCAGGACACAGCATTCAGCGCTTCAGTTATTACAGCCCAGGTTTAATTTAAACATCGTCACTCCGGAGGACACGCTACAGAAAGGTTTGTGTTTTGTGTCTTCCACCTCCGACGACTTCAATTTCTGCTGTTGTGAAATTGTTCTGTTTTTTACCTTTTGGGGGCGTCTCTTATAACTTCAAGTGTTCAGCACACCGCTCTATGGAGAAATAGAGGCGTGGCAGTATACTAATTGCAGAGAGCGGACACGCACCTGTCAATTTAGAATGATTCTGATTCATAAACATATGCATGGTGGTAAGAACAAAATCAGCTGGTGCGCACGTGTCATGAATCCGGCGGCAATTTTGCGCAAGCATTTATTTTCTGCGGAGAGTAAGAATATTTCTGCGCCAGGTAAATGAGGCCAATTGTGTCCTTACGTCTTGCCACTGGTAAAATACGCAAAAGAGATGAAGTTGTTGCCTCTCTGGTGCATCTGAATTAGATATGGAAGACCCTAAGTGTAGACACTACAAAGTACTATAGGTTGGGCCTTTATCTATAACCTGACCTTGGGCACTGCTTGGAGAGAAGGGAGTGTGTGTGGAACTAAACAGGCCCTACTCTCCCGATGGTGTGTTGTGATTATTATACCTCAAGCGTGGCACCATTAATAAATTTGGCTATCAGGAAAATATTTAATATTAAAAATATAAATATTTAATAATAACTTTAATTGATTAAAGTTACCTTGGGGCACCACCCTTCAAATGAAGGGAAAATATTTATTGATTAAGTTTCATGAAAGTAGTAACTACAAATTTGGAACTCTGATTAATAATTAAATTAATAACTATAACCAAAATTACCACATCAATAGCTAGCAAAGTTGAAGGATATAAAGTTCTTGACAGTGTAGAGGTTAGCAAAATTCACACATATAAAACATTAATGAGGACAACGTGTGTTAAAGAAAAACATTTATTGTGAAAAATAAGAATATATTATGATATATAAACACACAAATTAACTATATACAGGTGTATGTGAGTATACGTGCATGTGTGTGTATGTGTGAGTAAGAAAATGTGCTTTCAAAATGGCGGCTGGCCACTATGAAGACAAAAGACCCCCTGGAGTGTTGGGATCATATGGCTGAGATCACATGTATGTGTTAAGTTTGCGGAGATGAGTGTGTGAGGTGTTGGGGCCTGGTCAGAGAAAGTAGTTAGTTGCGTGCAAAGATAGAGTCTGATTCTATGAAGAGCATAACAAAACCAACATTAGCTTTCAAATAACGTATTTCCAAATATCACAACAACACAAATCAAACAGGAAGTGTACAGAGAACCTCCTTGGTGTAAGGCAACAGTGCTAACCCTAAGTGTTGTCTTTCCATTGTACCAATCATTAAAGGCCCCACGTGCCAGAACTTCTTAGCACTAATAGCATTTTAAACTATAACCACACAACTTAGACAAGCTCAGACATATTGTAAAGTGTGTTTCAACCAATACACTAATAATCCACCTCAACCAAAAGTTTTTTAGGTTTTAAGTTAGGGGCGGGCGATATATCGAATATACTCGATGTATCGCGGCTTGTTGTGCAATGTATAAAATGACTATATCGCGAACATAGAGTATAAATTGTCACGTGAATGTTTTAAGCTGTCAGCATGAAATCTTTCTGAGTTTCGGTGAGATTGCTCACTCACCTGCCCATCCAGAAAACTCTCCTGCGTGCATGCATGTTTTTGTATCAGGAGAGGAGGGAAGAGAGTATGGAGAGAGCGAAAGAAAGTGAAGAGCCCCAGCGAGTTGACGAGAGTACAGAGACGGTTATTGACAGATTTTTCATATTCTTTGTGAACGATGAACAGAATGAATCAGTTTACAAATTGTGAACGTGAGCAGCATTCACTCCAGTAAGAGTGGAGGCTTGTGGGTGTGTGTGTGTGTGTCTGTGCTCAGAGCAATTTGAAGTTTACACACACATAGACCCCGGGGGTCCGCCCCCACTCACTCCGCTACACGATGAGATGAGAGGTGTGTTTACGTGAAGCAGCCGTCAGTGACTTTGTTGAAGAACAGTGGAAACAAACAGTGAAAACACAGTTTCCTCTATGATCCACAGCTGCTCAATGATCAGAAGGCATGTCCTGACATTTATATTCAACTCGAAACAAGATAATTTACACCAAGTTTTAAGCCTAAATGTTATCTTCCGATGAGGTGCATACAGGGACCGTCGTAAATGCTAACGTCTGCTAGCTTAGCCACTTCCTATGGACTTTTAAGAATTTAACATTTGTATAGTGATTTAGAGGAGATGGCAAAATATTGAGATGTACTGTATATTGCGATATAGCCTAAAAATATTCAGATATTTGTTTTAGGCCATATCGCCTAGCCCTTTTTAAATCATTACAAACACAGGGTCCTTGATTACAAGATTGTTCACTCTGTTCCCACATTATCTGTTTACCTGTCTAAGTCTTATCCCATTTCTATCTGGGCATGAATTGACACTAGAAGCTGGGTCTAAATGACAGAAAATCTGACACTTTAGATACAAGGTTAGCTAAATCTCATGTATTTCAAACCAAGCTTGAGTTTAGCTTATTACCTTTATGGTAATGGAGGACTGTTTTAATACAAGCATTTTGTCTTGACTTTTTGTAGAAATTAACTACTTTAGATGGCTTATGATTTAATCTAGTTTAGTAAGTGGACCATGTCATGATGCTACTAACTCTGTTTTTCTCTTCCCTCTCTATATGTCATCATTGATATGAGCAGCTGCACACCCATCAAGGTGTTTCATTCATTTAATCATTTTCTTTGTAGACATCGACGAACATTACTGTTTTGGTTAGTTGAAGTTTAGCTTTATTTTGTTTGGTTTGGTTTTGTTGGTGATATACAGTTGTTATGTTATTGCTTTATTTCTATTTTTATCCTCGTATTACTAAGTTACTAAGTTAATGAGCTGGTCTTTGTTCTTGTTATTTTGTTAGACCCTGCTAGCCCTTGAGGCGTCCATTGCTTTTCCCCAAGAAGCTAATAGATCTTTGTAACTTTGTAATTTGTAATCTTTGAACACATGTTTCAGGACTTTCTCACCTGTGCTTCACACCCCCATAATCGCATTTTTGGTAGTTGTTCTTTGCACGTCCTTCACAATTTATATTTTTCTCTTCCAGCATTTGCTTTTGCTTTGTAGTCCCCTAAATATGCACCCTCCACAAATTTGATGGGAATTGGCTGGGTAGTGTTTGTGTAATCCAGTTTACAAACATAATACAAAACACAATTAAGGGGAAAGAAAAGAGACTCCTTGACGGACGTAAGAAATGCACTGGGTTTCGTCACATAATCTACAAAATATTAAGATATTCACCCACACATCCACACACAATCTGAACATGGAGTGACATACAAGAATGCTCCAATGATCAATCAGACTCTAAGGAAATTGAAAATAAACTTTGGTCATGCTGCTATGTCTGGTATTCAAATGGTTGTGGCAGGTAGTGTCACAGAATGATGACAAACTGTTGTTTTCTGCTTCACAACACTAGCAGCCCGGAGTACTTTCAGACTTTATCAGGGAGCACACACACACAGATACGCGCACGCACACGCACACGCACACACACACACACACACGCCCTTCACAAATCCATGAGAATACATGCAGTCATTCATTCACACATGGGTAGATGCAAAACACACACACACGCCAGAGCTTCTCAAGCATGTCACAATGTCATCTTAGCACTGTGGAATCACGTTATGATAAAATGTAAAATCCTTTCAAGTTTTATCTAATCAGATGAAAAAATTCTGGGTCATTAATCATGAAGAACCTGTCAAGGGTGGCCCTGTCTTCCTCCACACAGCACTCTCACAGTCATTTAGGAGAAAAAAAGTAAACATAGGGGATTGATTGGATTCAAAGGGAATGAATAATTTCCTTAACAGCAGCAGTCACTATCCCTACTGGAGAAAATATCTTCATGGGACATGAAAGATACAAAGCTTCTGTTTGGATCTTCCTCCCATGGTGCCATTATGTTTTTTCTTCCAGGGGTATTCTTAATTACAGTGACATATTTATAGTAAATTTTGAGCACATTAAGAGCAAAGAGAAAATTGCACTTACGCCGGGTTCACACCGGACGCGGAAGTGCCGCGCCGTGCAGCGCAGCGCCAAGAAAAGCTGGGCACCTCCTTTCCACCCCCATGTTACTCAATTGTGCTGCTCACATCGGCTGCAAGCGTATCGCACCAGGAAACACACTGAAAATGATTTTAAACGATATAAATGACATATTATATATGATACAAATGATCAAATATGCATCCCATACTTGACATAATGACATAATATAATCAATGGAAACCGAAATCATCAACCCATTGATGGATGGATTCAAAACCACACCGAAGATCCAGTAAAAAAGTTAAATCACAGGCTGATCGAACTTGCGTGACTCAGCACTTCTCTGAACATGACGGACAGTCAATAGCATCAATGTCTCCGTCATCCAGGAAGTGCCTACACACTCTGGCCAATCTGACAATCGCTCTGAGGATTTCATCCCGGTACCTAACAGCATTCAGAGTACTGTTGGGTATGACATGGCCATAGCTGGACTCCTGGTTTCTCCTCCATGCTCTTGAGACTAGGCTGGGAGACAGCAAACCTTCTTGTGACTGGTGGACTATCTGTGCAACCTGATTGGGCTCATTCGCCTCATGCTACCGGTAGTGACAAGGACACTAGCAGAATACAAAACTAGAGAAGAGTCAGTCAGTAAATATAAGGAGAGAGCATTTGTATTTGGCCACCACATGCAAAACCATTCCCTTTTTGGGGGTTGTCTTGCTTTTGCCTCTCCATTGCACCTGTTGTCACTTTCATTTGCACCAAAGCAGGTGAAGTTGACTCAAACTGAAGCTGGCAGCGAGCATGGCACTGACTCAGCGTCCTTGCTTACCGCTGGCTTCAGCGCTTCGGCCGTCTACCCGGCCTGAATTTGATGAAGGGGATGTGTGGGCACAGAGGTGGCTCAGAGAGCCCCTCCACCGTTACCAGAGGATTAATCAGCGCAGCTGATGGCTGTTAGTTGATCCTCTGGTATAAAAGGCAGCAGCAGAGCTGCCAGAGAGACACACATGAGCGAAGCTCACAGAGACAGAAACACTGAGAGACAGAGCTGCAAAGCCGAGGCGCCAGCAGAAAGTCTGAGATTTGTTTTGTTTGGACTTTATATTTCCTCACGCGTTAAGGAAGAATAAAATACTGAAAAAAATAATAGTTTGTCTGGCTGTTGTGGTGAGGCTCCGGTGGCATCGTCATATGCCACACTATGGTCTCAAACTTTGAATTAAATATTAAAGATCATGTCTACAATGGTCAGAAATTTGTAACTGTGCTCACCTTCAATGACAAAGTGAGGAGCTGAATCAGCTACAATAAGCCTTGATTAAAACCATTGCTTTTTCAATTTAAATTTGAGACAGTGCTTCTCAATGAGACACACTTACTTCTGGCACATTGATTCATATGACAAGTTAAAATGTCTTGGTGTGTGTATTAATGGGTGTATTAACAGCTTCTTGGAAAATAAAAAACAGCAGTGACCCAAGAGTTATTGGGGGCTACTTTGTGAGAGTTTTAGAAACACCGAGTAAAACCTGTGCACACTGACATGTGGCAAAGAAAACGGCCTTGTACAACAGCCACATACATTGAGGTTCAATCCTTGGAGGAGATTTGTCAGGAAGCTAAGTTACCTCAATGAAAAGTTGGTGGGGCTTCCTCTGACAAGATGGTAGGAAATACTGGATCTGGCTTCTTGGGGAACGACAGAACAAAAGGGGGTGTTGGTGGAGGTTTACTGGCCATACTTCAGCTGTACGTATTTGAATGTGCAAGGTGGGCATGGATTTCCAGAGTGAGTTGAGGGGAGGCTGGTGTGCTGGCTGGCAGGCTGGGTGAAGCTGGATTGTTAAACTGGGCTAGGAGTCTAAGTGTGGGAGAGGTGCTGATAAACCAGGTGGAGATCTTGAAACACAGAGACAGCCCTCAAACACATTATATGCCAATCCTCTAGACTTCATCGAGCTGCTAAACAATGCTAAGCCTGCTGCAAAAATGTAGCGTCCTTGTGTCTAAGTGACTGTGGCAACTTTCATGTCAAGAGATGTTTTAGGTCTTGCACCCTCGTCATTTTCCACAGTACCTCTGTGCCGACACTTTGGAACAGCAAACAGGGGAAGCAATAAAAGTCATTTTTTAGACCACATTCAGTTTGCCAACTCTGTGAATCATAACAACAGCGAGAGAAGTCCCGGGTGTAAGCTCATCCACGATCACTTGCCAGCTGCTGAAACAGTAAAAAGGGTCGGATTTGCCGCAGCTCCACTTGAAGTCTCCATATCTTTGCAAGTCAGCTCGCAGTGGAAGTAACTCAGTGACGGTGGATGTACCTGAGGACGGCATCGAGAATGGACCAATCACATTAGATTAAAAAAACGTAAATCAATACCAATTCGCTGTAAATAAAATTGAGGGTGTCTGGGGCGCAGAGAGCTGAGTTTCAGTATAACCAGGACATTCCTTGTATAGAAAACTGCAATACAGAATTCCTGGTAACAAAGTATGACCAAGCAACTCACATAAAATCGGAACAAAATCCACCCTGTGATAATATTGCCACCACACAATATAAATGTAAGTTCAAGGAGACAAGAATAGCTGAGACCCTATTTAAACCAAAACAACCATATATAATTAAGCTTATTGGTTTTGTTTCAGCTAAATATACAGTAGGACTGCCCATTGTGATTTTTTGCCCATCTGAAACAACATTAGCAGACTGAAATAAAAGCACATGACAAGGAATGACAAAGGCAGTCTTGATTTCAGAAAGCAGGTAGGGTTGGCATCATTGTTAGCCAGCTGGCAAGTTAAAGTAGTGCAGTCTGACCAAAAAAAAAAAATCTGAGTGCACCTGAAGCTGCAGACAAGGTCAGAACCAGTGAGTGTGTAATAAATCAGGAGGGAGTGTGTTGAAGCCATTATCTTTCCTTCTCTGCTTGCCGAGCAGTGCAGTGACCTGACATTACAACAAATGGAGGGGAAAGCTCTGCCATGAGATGTAAATTCCCACTTTGCTCCCCTTTGAATTGTGGAGTCCCTTCAGAAAGTGAAGCACTGACCCATGGCATCCACTAAGATCTGACATGACAGGAATGGGAGGATTAGAGAGATGGAGGGATGCCAGTAGAGGGAGGAGGGGAGAAACTGCAAAAGGGGAGGCTGTGTAAAAAGGAAATAAGGAATTGCAATTGCATTGGAGATAAATGAGATGTGCATGGCAGACAACATGTAACTGTCAAATTGACTTGTGTAGCAATCTACACTGTAAGTGCCATATAGTGGACAGAGTAATGTGTATTAGTGTGACTGTTTGTGTGATTGGAAGTTATATATTCTTTACTTTGTACTGACCTAGGCTACAGTTCCCCCCTATTTCCAGCTAAAGATTAAAGATTACTGTCCTTGTTTACATTTGTTGATTTTTATTTCAGTAGAGAAAATCTTTTGGGACAAAGGCAGACTGACTCGACCACACTTTGAAACAGTTTCCAAGCAAAAATACAACTTGAAAATTATGCAGTGTTTTATGTTTGGTTAATCAGGGACGATAATATAAATCTCCAGTTTATAAAAGTTGGTATGTGTTTAAGTTTGCTCTCGACATACTTGACTGTAACATATTTGCCTCCTTCAACCTCCCCATATATAACTGCCTCTGACCCTACCCATAACAAAGTGTATAAACAGTATTTCATACATTTTTTTAGCCAAGCAGGAATGCATTATGTCTAGGACTTGGATCATTGATGTACTTAGGAAAGTTGCATACCAGATAATTTGTTGTTACTTTTTACTTGTATATCAGACTAAACTTTAGACGATCTGAAATGTATTATTGCACTGCAGTTTATGAATGATAAATTAAATAACTGGATCATTCAAAATTTTAAAAAGTTTCCCTCTATATATAGAGCATATATGAACTATGTGTAAGGACAACAGTCTACCCAGATTATTTGCTCATGTCTTAATGACTGTTGTTATCAGATTGTTGTTTCATACACTAAAAAGCTTTCATTTTATAGCGTGCTTAAAATGATTGTGACCACTTGTAATATACTGCACTCAATGCAGGCCTTTGTAGGTATTAGAGAGAAAACAAACAAAAAAGGATTGGTTTACATCTGTTGGATTTGACTTCCTGCACTTTGTTAATATGAAGATGCATTTCACTTCAGGAAGCAGTTTTGCAGAGTTTCACAGGCTCTTTTTCTGAATTGCTATTAAATCTATTAAATCTCCCAGACCACAGTGCTGATGTACAACATTAAGAAACGTTCCTCTTATAAAACCAAGCCCACAGGTCGTCTGTGCAGCAGCTTATTACGGCGTTATTACATTATATTGTTCACTCTATTGGCAGTAGTAATTATCACCATGACTGCTCCCTCAGATTTAGTGCATTAATGTAGCCATGGCAATGAAGGATCAGCACCCCACTGCTGGTACACTCTACATGTTTTTTTCTGTTACCATGACAACCAATATGGTCGCTCAGCTCGGACCAATTTGAGTACATGTCAGTGTTGGTTACTAGAAACAGATAGATTATGTATGCTGTATTTGGTCTTCACTAGATGTATGAAGACTACTCTAATACATTGTAGCAGTAAGCCCTGAGGGGCAGTAGCTCAGTGATTTTAGAACAGCCCAGAGGTGTTCTTAGGCATGACAAAGAACTGACTGTAAATCACAGTTTCAAGGCTTATGAGATAGTTACTACATTCATAGAAATGTTTTATAGATTAAGATTCACAGCAACAAAAATGCAAGCATTGATTAGGTATAAAGTATTACAAATAATCATTTGTCCTTAGCAACATAATTCAGCGACATGTGGATGGATACCAAGTAACACACAGAAACAAATGTTTTTGTGCATTTGTTGCATAAATTAACTAATGTTTCAGTAATTTTGATGTAAGATAGGTCGAAAGGGTGTGTTTAAAAAAATATTTTACAATAGCTTTGAAAGCGTCTTTGTCAATCATAATCAAAGCCTGGAACTATCCATTTTATAAAATATTAGTAAATAGGACAAAAGAAGAGTGCTGCATTGAGCACTGACCTGCATTGTCTTTGTCAGGTAGATATGTTAACATTCATACATACCTTTAACTTTGTCCTCTGGTCTACCTGTTTCCCTTTCTTTTTTTTTTTTTCAAAACAACTCTCTTTAATATGGTTATTGCTTTAGAAAATTCACCTTGTTAAGAATTGCCCTGTGAAAAATGGCTGCTTTGTGCTGTACATTATTCTCAGCTCCTTCATTTTATTCCATTGAAGCGCTCACTGATGAAAAGAAACAGGCTGTCATTGAAAAAAGGCTTGCCTCTCCCTAATTTGAATCCTTTCTCATTATGAGACTAGCAGGTGGTATATGGAGAATATTGCGGTTTAATAAAGGTTCATTTCACCAATATAGTGTTGCAAATAAGTGCATCTCCACATGAGCTGGGCTTTATTCTTCATCTGAACACATAGACGCAGCAGGAATTATTCTTATGTTGTCTGGGTGTAAAGATCACTGTCTTGTTATAGTGTTTCAAAGATTTTAATGATTTTTTTAGATGATGTTCCAATGTAGCCCCTTGGATATTATTTGGTTCTGCTTGCCACCAAGATTGAAACATAGAAGTAACACAGTGGCAAATTATATTTACTAAAGTGTAACAATGTTCAACAAGATTGAAAAAAAGGGAAGGGGTTGAAAAATGTAATTTTTTCAGTCAACTAATCAGTCAAATTGTATTTGTATAGCCCATATTCACAAATCACAGTTTGTCTCATAGGGCCTGACAACTGCAAAATCCTCTGCCCTTAACCATCATCAAGAGAAAGGAAGAAAAAAAAAAAAAATATATATATATATATTTATAGAAGGACCATCCCAAGTGTTTATTTATTTTGCCTTTTGTAGGACCCATTGCATTAAAGATATATATTTTTTAAATGCAACACCTCAGAGGAGGCTATCAGAGGACATTAAGACTTAAAACATGGTGTAAAGGAGGCTGCTTCGATTTGAATATAAATGTCGGGGCTTACAGACACTTGGATGACACCACATGAGCAGTATGGAGGCATGTTATGTTTTTTCAGTTGTTTTATAACGTCTGAAGAAGGGGTCCCAATTGACTTCGATTTGTATTGGAAACAGCTGCAATGCTGTTTACCCTTGAGACTCCAGAAGTGTCATTTACACCATGTTTTAAGCCTAACTGTCCTCTGATAGACTCCTCCAATGTGTGTTCACGTACACTCGGGCACACCATTGTGTGGCTACGTCCGCTAGCATCGCCACTTCCTGTAGTGGACATAAACATTGTGTAAATGACTTTGATTCCAATCAAATATGAATGTCGGGGCTTGCGCATACTTGGATGAAACTCCATGAGCAGTATGGAGGCATGTTCATTTTTTTTTCTCTGTTTTATTACGTCTGAAGAAGGGGTCCCTTACCCCTAACCCTAACCCTACCCCTGGGACTCCTTAAGTGTTTTGTGGTATCAAACACTTCACCCACCCCTCCATCGGCATAGCGGTGAGTACATAATGAGTGATTTTTAATTTTTCTGTGAACTATCCCTTTAAATATGCTTCTGTTGGTCTGTTTATGTTGCATATGATTGACTATTTGTAATAAACCCAGCCTAACTATCAGCATGAGCTCATGATTATTAGAGCCACATTTAGGTGGTGACAGTTATGTAAGATCAGCAATATTAGTTTACAAGCCACAAAATAACCCTGTCTGTACTTTTTTCATACTTATTCTTTGATGGTGTAATCACTGCTTGGAACAGGCAACATTTGTTTTAGTGAGTGTATTGAAATTAAAGTGACCCCTAATTATGGGGTAAGGATTTTATTCAGACCAATACAGCTCCCTCATTGATTTCAGGGAGACCAACATAGGGTCAGCTAACTACAAAGTGAAATGTGGCTGAACTTGCAATATAAATGCAATTAAATGTATTATCTGCCATGAGGGCACTGTGCAGGCAGTGCACAATTTTGCTGAGCATTTTGTAATATGGCCGTGTGGTGCTCTCTGTTAAGTCCTCAAACTTCTGAACAAAATTTAAAATCTGAGAAGTAACATGCCACCAATCAACCGTGCATTTTTTTCAATGCAGTGCTGTCTGAATAAGCCTGGTTGTAGGATTTATGAAATTTGGACTTAAATTTGGACTTGGATTTGGTTAAGTAGTGTCAATGTCCCCTTCAAGACTTTTCCTAAAAATAATGTAATAATAAAGAAAAAACAAACACTGAAATTTGCAACATAATAATTTGAAATATTAATGTTGGTTTTATATTCTCAACAAAATGGAGTTCAGTAAAAAAAAAAAAGAGATTCAGGATATGTTGTAGTAACACATAACCCACTGTTTATGTTCATTCCACACCTAGAGAAGGAGGAAGGAAATCTCTTTTGATCTCACTGTAATCTTTCTATTTGCTTTCATGAGTGTTTCCCTCTTTATTATTCAATTTATTCCTTCCCTTTAAAGGCACTTCAGCCACTAGAAGTCTAAGCCTTCCTGCAGAAAGATCTCATTTTGATATTAATTTCTAATATCTTGAGCAATATTGATCAAGCACCAAGGGAGACTTGTTGGATTTGTGAACTCTTTTGGACAGGTACGTTGTACTTCTTAGACCTGTACAATGTGGGTGAGTTATAGAGATCTGCCGACTGTAGGATGAGGAACATTTAATCACAAAGTCATTGTCACTCATTTAGTTCACAATCAGTCACAAGTGTTTGATGGTAATCTTCACCTAGTTGTCTGGTATCAAACATGAGGCCAGAGATGGAGTACTCTTCAAAGTGACCTGAGTGTTTGACCCACATCTCGGCTGTACAATACAGGGGACGTGCAGCCTAATTGAATATGCAGCTAATGAGGGAAATTGCAGGCCCAGAAATCAAACACAGGTGCTCTCTTAGATCTTCTTTGTAGAAAACCCTGCTCTTATACATTAAAAGACATCTTAAGGAAAAATGAAGTGAGTATAGGCCATAAAGCTATTCAACCAGTTCATCAGAGATATAGCCTCCTCACAGAGTCTTTGTTTTCTCTGCACTGGTTCTTAGGCAGCAGGGAATGAATTACAGTCGGCTGAAGATGAGGCTTCAGTGCTGAATATCAATTAGCTGGCTGGTCAATTACCCAGTCCTTTGACAAAAATCATACAAAAATCTGCACAAAATACATTGATGTCATTGAAACAACAACATTACCACTGACTGCAAAAGGGAAAAAAGAAGAATAGCATTTAGTCTGGACAATGTACAGCTTTATAATATATTTTTGTTGAATATCACTTTAGTTGAACTGATTCCATTTTTGATTGCTAAATGAAAACCAGATTGTTTTTTAAACAAATCTTTAAAAAAATATTTTTAAAATATTTATAAGATAAAGGCCACACTCATACTAAGAAGTTTTAGATTTAAAATCACCTTTTGGGGTTGCATTCAATTAAACATTTTTAAACACTACTAAAATGGGACTTTAACATATTACTTTATATTAAAGAAATCTAAATCAACAATAATGAAGTAATATCTAGAAATAATAGCTGCACATATTGCAGAAAAAGAAAACTTAAAACTTGTAAGTACAATATGAAAGCCCTGGAAATTAAGCAAGGTCTATGAGGCTCAAAGGCAAAGTATCCCACTCCTCCATCTCCCTGCTCCTTTACGCCCCACTCAGCCCTTAATCTATGTCCTTTGTTGTGTTCATTGTCTCAAAGTATGATTCAATAGCTAGCTAGCTGAGTCAAGTCAACTGACTTGTTCCAGCAAATAATCCTCCACTGAAGTGTCAGTGTGAAAGGATTAGTAGCTCATCTTGATCGACAGGCCTTTGATGGCCTTTTCCGATTGGTTAGAGCAGTGGTTCTCAAACTTTTTACATCCTGTATCACCTCAGAAAATATTAGGCTCTCCAAGTATCACTGTTATGACCAACATTAAAATACAGTAGCGTAGGCCTAACCTATTAAGCTACAGACAGTTCACGCAAGAGGAAGGTTTATTCCTAATAAGAAAATGATATATTGTTAACTGTTGTTTGGATTGACGTGGTTGGCGCAGCGCACAGTGCAAATGACAGAGACACACAAGAGAGGATGCAAATTACTGACAGAGCCACTAAAAACTGTGATACTTTTCACGGTCCAAACATGTATGAACAGACCCAACATTAACACTGTAAGTTGACATAGTGAAGCTGTGCATAGCTCCCTGGTGTCTGCATTGACATGGTGGCGCTGCAGCCGGGCGGGGCGCCTTCTCCTGGCTGTGGAGCTGTCTATGATCTCTGCGTCCGTAACCAGGGACTGTTTATGTTTGTTTATCGCAAGTCATTTCGTCAGACCAATATTGGACAATTTTATCGCATATCGTTAGTTTTCCTAATATCGTGCAGCCCTAATGGGATGGTTTCATGGATTCATTGCTGAGAACATTGCCACATACCACACACTGTGGCCTGGGCTCTTCCTCCGTCCTGCTCCAACTGAATTGGAGGTAACTCGCATTATATCTCCTTACTGCTTTGCGCCGTTTGCTGCTAGCAGGCGCTGTGGAGACTTCACTGGCGCTGCTAACGTAGCTACTAGCACCTGGTTTACTGTCTGTGGCCACTTCACTTTCATCGCGGCTGCTTGAAATATTCTCCTTCATACAGTCTTTTCTTCCAAATAGTTCCCGTTTGGAGCCACGATTGTAGTGTTTTTTAACCATCAATTTTATAAAAATAATAATATCATAATATTTCTGAGATTCTTACGCTTACCACTAGAGGGAGCTTGCGTAGCACTGTTGGTACGCGTACCATAGTTTGAGAATAAGTGGGTTAGAAGGTTGATTTATGCTCAAAATCTTAAAACAATTCTGCTCCGCAGATGCCAGGCTGCTCAATGAGTCTGGCTCACTGACACTTATGGCAGCACTCCTACACATTAAGATACTGTAAGAGCATATTTCAATTAAAAGTATTTGAAAAGTCACAGACGACACCTTTAAGCTTTGATTGCCAATGACACTGTACCAGATTAGATGCTGGGATTATGCAACAGAATATCATAACTTGATAGAGCAGAGGTCTGATTAATTGCTTTCAGGCTTGCTTATGCTTATTATAATGACTCTTCGATCTGAAATGAATGAAGAATTTCAATGGTACAGATTCAGTAGTATTCCAAGATTCTGTAGTTTTACAGTTTGGCATTCACTTGCTTGCTTATTTACTTCACTTCTTCAGCATAAATCATTTGAGTCCCATAATGGTGTTTCACAGCCATTTTATACTTTGATAAAGTAAGAATACGATTCTCATGGAATTACTTAACTTTTAAATTGAAAGATTCGAGATACCTTTTATCAGTTTTATCACAGAGCACAAACATTATTATTGCGATTTTTGGCTCTTTTTTAAAACCCAATGTTTGTGACCAAAAGTCCAAAACTGTACTTGCTGTCTCATCCTAACACATGACTACAAGCTACTACAAATATCCTCAACCTGTATCCAAGTGACAGTCAGACAGTTTGACTACAGTAGAGGGCAGTCTTACGCCAACTTTGCAAAGCAGCTGTTGCTGTTATTACTGTGTGACAGTCTCCATTATCTTGAGAACTATTATTAATAGTTCATTAGAATTGTGGGTGTTTTTCTTTTTTTTATGTTAAGAATGGAACATTTTAGAAGTGTTCCTAAGAGGTTTTTGAACTCAACCATCTTGGAAACTTTGGTAAAGGTACACCACTATAACTACTAAAACGAATCTAGAATGTCATAAACTGGAGGTGGGGTAGTATTTTATTAAATACCTACCTACCACTCTTCTGGCTTGCATTGTGTCATATAAATTGAGGAGTTACTAAATGTTATGAGTTATATGAATGAAGACTTTGTGAATATATGACCTTTCAAAATGTCCAAGAACGTTTCTTTCATATTTGAGAAACAACACTTGCATGTGCACGCACACACATAAACACACACATTGAAGTGTCAGTGTACAACCAGGCAAATGATAAAAGGAGAACCGGGCTGCTGGTTATAGATTATCTACTGGGGTATGTTTTAGATTGTACTGTGAAAACAAAGCCCTGCTTGTTAATTTATTATCCACAACCTGCAGCCATATCAGCCCTGCAGCATGTACACCTCGATATCAGGTGGCTACGACAGAGCAATCACTGCTGCCATAGCACTGGAGAAAATATTTTGCCAATATCTTGATGATTAAAAGCAAATGGCCTTGAGAATGATATTTTCTCCAACATGCTGTAGCACATATTCGACTGTGTGTTGGGACTAACTGAATGTGGCTTATGAGGGCAGAGCAAAGGACACAACAATGACACAAGAGCTAATGTGATTTTGCAAAGGAATTTCAAGCTGTACAGAAGGAGAAGAAAAACTATGCTATTTCTAGAGCATAGCATTATTACAAAGTGAACAAAGAGAAAGATTTAACAACAACAAGACAGATATTCTGTTCATGGTTCAGCGGAGACACATTTTAAAAATAGGTATATTGTACATTAAACTTTCAATTGGATAGGTAGATACAATTGTGAATCCAAATGAATTTTGATGGTTATATTTTGTTTTATAAATCATACATAAAAAAAAGAAGTTGATTTTGAATCCAAATTAAGACATAATTCATTTAAAGTACAAAAACTAAATCATCATTCATCATTCAATCATTAATCACAATATTTTGAGGCATAAAAGCAAACATGTTTCCCGTTGTTGTTGGAGTCCGCTAAGGTTGCCCCTTGTCCAAAATCCTGTTTGTGATATTCACCAACTGAATTTTAAGGAGAACGCCCCATTTGGAAACCTCAAACTTTTATCTCTGCTCTTTGCAGACAATGTAGTTCTCTTAGCGTCATTAGATTGTAACTTCTGGCATATAGCAGTGAAGTAGTTTGAGAGAATCAACACCTCCACCACCTCTGTACTGTAAGCCACATGTGCATTTGCCCACTTGTGGAGAGTCATTCTTTGCCATAGACTTAACTGTCTATGTCACTGTTTCGCACATTCCTGTAGAACAGTGTCTATGATTTTTTACACCACTGAATTTTCAATGCATTCATCCTTGTAATGAAGGATTCTTGCACTGCAACCCTACTGTATCTCTCTGTGTTGGTGTTAAAAGAGAAATAAAAATCTTAAATGCTCAAAATAGGCATCTTAGTTAATGCAATACATCTTAGTTTGGTTAAATTTGATTACAATATAGGTGTTATACCCATATTCAGTATTTTAAGCAATAGCTACTGTGTACACTATGTGTTGATAGCTGAGCATTGGTGAAAGAATATGAAATACATGAAGGTAAACTGTATAAAATGTGTCTCTCAAATTCATATTCCTTGAGGGAGTGTTTTGGCCTCGTATAATTTCATCAGACATATTGATATGTCTTGATAAATGACAGGGGAACACAGCTTTCTCACAAGCCTTTTTGATCTTCTGAAGAGGTGCCTTTTCTATTCCCAGCAAACCAGTGTCTCTCATTGTGTTACAAGACTGATACAACACCCATTGATCTAATTTGACTCAAAATAGCCAGACGAAATGACAGAAAAGTATTGCAATTTTTCAATTTTCCTGCATCTGAAGCCTCTTTTCCTTCAAAGGCTTACAAGATGCCATTGGAATAGATGTAGTGACACAAAATGATGCTCTTTTCCCAAAATAGACATATTTTTTGCCCCCCAGAGTCAGATTTTTTTGAACATACATACAAAGTCAATCCAAAGACGCCAATAGAGTGGAATTTCGCTTCTCTCGCCCCAGGCAACGTGTTTGGTGTCAATGGCGTGAATGCCAATGAGTGCTGAGAATGAAACTCACTGGACTCAGGTCTTGGCTAGAGGGTGATCTTGCATATCATTTTCAAACAATACTAATTTGTCTTAAGTATACAAATATATACTTTTCATTTCATTTACCTGAACATGAATGTAAATGTAAATTAAGATAAGCACACAACATTAGGAAGCTCCTCTGTAATATGGGTACACACACACACACACACACACTATAGGCCCATAATAGAGACCCCAATTAATGCCTAATTATAGTTTTGTCCTGATGGCAGGAGGCACAACTCTCAGTGTCGTAATGGCTGTGGTGCTTTTGTGCTCCTTGCAACTGGTCGTTTTTTGTAAGGCTGCATATAGTCTGAGGTCATGTGGAATCTGCCTATGGATTGCTGCTTTGTTATTTATAGAGCAGCATTTCATAATGGCCCTCACAAAAGCAAATAAATAATTTATAATAAGCTGGTGTCTGCTAGGATAAATGTATGAAATAGAAGAGTAAAATAGTCAAATCTGCTGTGGATTTACTGCAGGAGAGAGGCTACAATAGCAAATTGATTCTTTTTGTAATGGCTATAAAGACCTATTGTCTCATCATGTACAATTTGGTGGTATGTCTATTTGTAGTTTAACTAGTTTTGATATTAAATATCTTTGAATTTGAATATTTTCAGACGTGTACATTTCATGTAAAATTGGGATTCTAAGATTCTTCTCCCCTTAAATCGAGTGTATCAAACAAACCCACTGTGTCTGGTGCACTGTGATGTAGTAGCTTTCTTTGGTAAACAAATTTTACAATATAGGACTAGATGGTGAATATCCCTTGTATGTTAGAAGGTCTTGGGAACAATTTAAGTTACATACTATCAGCTGTTTGCAGGTGTTAGAGGCCACCAGCAGATGTTAGGGACCTAACTTCAGTTGTGCACCTTCGTGTTGTCAAGTGTTTTGGCCTTGTAAACAACAATACAGGCCAAACTTGAGGGTACACTGAAGCTATAGGTAAATCTGACTGCCTACTGGCTAGTATGGCAGTAATATGAAAGCCATGTGGCCCGCTCAGTAGATCAGACATCATTACCTCTATGCCTTTTAAACACTGTCCCATTTTAGAACATAGGACAATATATATATATATATATATATATATATATATGGACACACACACACATATCCAAATATGTATTAATGAGTACAGGCAAGACAAAACACACTGCAAGATTTTAATCTTTAACCATTTTTCTGTCTCTTGAGGGGTTTACAACAATGACAAACCCAATAATAATAATAATCCTCATCATTGTCATCATCATGCAAATGGTTTACAGAAGGACAACAACACTCTACAACAACGCATCTGTTCCTTGGAACTACATCAGTCCCAGATGGGTCATTACTTGGCCCATTGCTCTTTAGTCGTTACATGCTATTCTTAGGTCAGGTAATCTACACTAACGCTAATAAGCGAGAAATCCTTGTATTTGGTGACAAGATTTAGCTGCAGGCTCACATTCACCTCATTCGATGTGATGTATGATATGCAACTTCATTATAGGGGGCACAGAAAGTAGGTTATAGTCAGATAATCATTTAGTTGACATGGTCTGACTTTGTCTCTTCCCAATTCCCCTTGTGTTTCTTGTCTGTCTCTCTGTGTCTGTGTGTCTGTGCATTGCGCTCCTGCATGACTGCTGCCAGATTGTTCAGTCAACTTGTGTGATGACTGCATTAATTATAAGTTAACTTCTGAAGCTACTTTTGCTTTTTTGGGGGGATTAAAGCCCCTACAAGGAGGTTTTTTTAATTTATTTTTATATTGCTGCCTCTTTATGACCTACAACAGCACAGATGACAATCAATGAATTTTTTTTTCTTTTTCTATAAACTGTTCTGAATGTTTGTGGTCGGGACGGATTATCCACTTGGTCTGAGCAATGATTTACAGCAGTTAGGCTGGAAAGCTTATGTTTAGGTGGAGGGAGAGGAAACAGAAGTGGGGGAGGCGAGCCCGGCTAGGTGCTAGGTAAAATACTAGGCTAAAGGCTAACCGACAAGCTCTCCCGAGTCTGTTCCTCGTCAACTCCACACCTCATACAAACAAGTTGGATGAGAGCAGAATTAGAATTACAATACATTACCTCCTCGCTATGCATCCTGCAAACAGCTGTGCTATGGTATGGTTTGATATTCCATCAAACTGTAAGCCCCTATACATTGAATTACTTGGTATTGTCTCAGGTGGGATGTTCCATTTACCAACAATAAGAGGAAGGGGGGGGATTATGGATTTCTCGTACCTGGATATATGTAATTAATACTGTTAAATCAGTTCTAATATTGTTAGAAGATGGGCTTTACTGGCAAATGAATTCATATTTTATGTATTTTAAAAAAAATATGAATGTATTGAGTATTTTGATCTTCGAATGCCCCCACTTATTGCGCTTTGGTACCTGCACCCAGGAATCGCTCTCTCAGTGTGCATTTGCAGCTGAGACAGTGATCTGAGAAGAGGATGTTAACTGATGCAGTCCTTGTTTCAAGCAACATCATTTGAGTAAAGCAATCCAAAGACAGCAGCAGTGTCGTGGTGTTTTCTTGGTGTGTGTCCTGAACTCACTACATGTGTCTTTTTTGTACTCTTTCCAAAACAAATGCACATGCTGTCTGGACCGAGGGTTTTACGACAGCTCACAGTGGAAACAACACTTTTGTCGACTGATGCGCCAAAATCAACTAAAATGAAAAGTTCTTTCTATGAGCTTTAACCTCAGTTTCCTTGTCTGCCTGCCTAGCACCACCAGCAATGCTCAGTCTGTCTACCTGCCCTGCATCACCTAGCTCAGTCTGCCTGTCATGCTCAACCAGCCCCACTCAGTCTGTCCTTCTACTTGCCTGTGAACAGTTTTGGGTGCAATTCCTTCCTAAAACGGCACAAAAGTAATGAGGAACCACTCAGTAACTGCATGCATTTTGTGTGTGCATATAGGGTTTGAGTGCTGTACCGGTTGATGGGCTGCTTGAGGGGCTGTACAACATTTTCAAGAATGATCACTTTTCTTTTTTTCTTTCTTTCTTCCTTTCAATCATCTCTCAAAGCAGTGCTAACATGTACTGAGGAGGATAAGTCAGCATTGCAGAACTGCTTTGACACCACATATTGGAAATTATTTTCTGAGGATACAGAACTGACAAAGACAACTACAGTCCCCTTATGAAACCACACCAGATCCTGATTTTTTTCATCAAGATTCATTAATTATTCTCACAGCACTATTTATATTTACCATTAAGTTGTTTCTATCCACTCAGACATACCTCATTGTTTCAGCTGCGTTTGTGGCATGCAATACAGTTCTCTCATACCCAAGAACTTGTTTTTCATCCTTTAGTCTGTATATAACTCAGAATCTGATGCATGTGAGAGGGACATTCATGCACATGCGCGTACACACCCACTAGCGCCATAGATGAAATGTATGTGAAATGCTGTGGAGCAGTGGTCGGCAACCGCCAGCCCTTAGGCCAAAACTGGCCTGTCTGCAAGAGCCTCTGGCCCACAACATCATTTGATATTGGATTTTCTTTATTTCACCATATCGGACTGACACAAACATTCCCAGGTGTTGTGGCTGCTGCTCTCCATCATTTTAACAACATTCAAAGAATCACTTCCTCTAAAGCAATTTGTCTACCAAGTAAAAGCACACCATTCATTTTGTTGCTGCAATGTTGGATATCATGCTAATTCAGAGCTTTTATTTTTGAAAAGTTTTGAACTTGATTCTGAAGATTGTACTGCTTGCTTAATAGACCCTGGGAATTACTGATATGCAAGGCATGAAAAAATAACCAGTGTTGTTTCGATAAACTCATCTCTGCATTTGACTCAGATCTCACATGTTTGGGCATGGGTGTATTAACAAGTAGGCCAAAACCTGGGGTGCTTGTGCCTGTCGCTCTGTCAGGAATCATTTCAAAGTGCCCCAGAGACATTGGATTAGCAATCTTTACTGGAGTTTTTTTGTTGTTCTTCGGCTGCTTGAATATACTGTGAAGTCTTTCATATGATATCTTGTGTTATTATCATGAATCAGCTTTATCATCAATTTGCTGTCTTTAGTTGAAAATGGTTGTCATGGGTCTTTAGCTGAGCTTCTAACCATTCTAAAGAGGTATTGCATGTCCATATTAATAAAACATTATTTCATAGATGTTAACGTTAATGGCCACTGGATCGCAGGCGGGTCTAGAAGCTCAAGATGTCAGGGAGTTACTCACTGCAAAGCACTACCTGCTTGTTGCCATAACATCTGCATCTCTCATGCATGTGAATAAAGACACAAGCCAGATTATGTGTCACTACTATTCTAGGCTTATTCTGCCGCACACCAGCAAACAAAGACTGAATCTTACCCACATCAAGGCTGCTATCCCAGCTGACCTCTATCAACATTAGTTTGCATATCAGCCAAACCAATCAACAGATGACAGTCATAGCAAACTCTTTAAACAGCCATCACAAATATAGAACACCAAAACGCATATGTGGTTTTTAGCTCTTGATTTATTACAATAATCTCCCGTATACTGGTACAAAAACTGAGTGACCTGAACTTGAGCAGTTCAATGTACTCCTAGATTCTGGACTTTGTACAGATCCCAAGATGTCAGGATTGGAGGCCGCACCTCCTCAACTCTGATACTGAATATAGGCCCCTCCTCTACAGATAATCTATCTGCAGATTATTCAACCATAGCAGCACTGGTAACAATAAATCAGCCCACCTAGAGGAAGTTAAAAATCCGGTGATTGATGTTCAATTAACAAGCTGGACCTTACCACAACGAAGACCAAGATGCTGATATTAAGCTTCAGTAGACCATCCTCACCTACTGCTGTACAGTGTTAAAGAGCAGCTGCACTACGGAAGACCAGAGGGGTCTCCAGCATGTGGTGAGGAAAACAGATCATTGGGACTACTCTCTCCCACCTTTAGTAGACATTTAAACTGGATCCATCCATGAGAAAGCAGACTCCATCCTAAATGAACCATCACACCATGGACACTGTCTGTCCCATCATTATTATAATATACTACTTAACATAGTAGTCATTAATAGATTGAATAGTGTAACCAGTCTGAGAGTGAAGGTGGTGATATTGCCCATGACTCTTTTAAGTACCAGTTTGGTGTGGGGAGGGGTGTGTTAAATCAAACCTTAGAACCCAGAACACCAGGGCCTAGAGTCACAGCATTAGGAACTCCACAGTTAACCTCAACTCATTATGTTGATCATGCCATGCCAAACAAAGTTGAGCAGAATCCAGATCTAAGTTCACTCATTGCACAGTTAGCTGACAAGCTAGGTGAGTCTATCACAGCTCAGCTGCAATCTGACAGACACACACACAGCACCAGTGCCCAGGCACAGTCGTCAGAAATGACACTGCCTAATGTTAATGTTGTCATGCATGGAGATGCAAGAGAGCCTCCT
Organism: Hippoglossus stenolepis; assembly: GCF_022539355.2. Lineage (NCBI taxonomy): Eukaryota > Metazoa > Chordata > Actinopteri > Pleuronectiformes > Pleuronectidae > Hippoglossus > Hippoglossus stenolepis. The sequence continues at coordinate 803,204 of NC_061491.1, forward strand.
ATATTCAGAGGTGATGGCTCAGATAAGTTTACAGTTCAGGAGTGGGAGAGCCTTATGGCTCTGTACTTAAAGAAACGTGCCATCCCAGTTCATGAGCATTCACAAGAGATCTTGGCAAGGCTTATGGGTAGAGCAGGAGATGTGGTGAAGGTAAAACTTCGCAACAACACATCTGTTGACCACTCTGCAGATCCTGGGGTGATTTTCGATATCTTGAAAATACATTTTAGCGAATCGACATATTCTAACATGCCCATGGCAGATTTCTACAACACACTCCCCATGCCAGGTGAGGATGCTATGGAGTATTGGATCAGACTCAATAAAGCAGTTGAGAGTTCTTAATACTAGATTCAGCTTTGTCCTCATTTGAAGCATACAAATCAAAAGAACTGTCAATAGGAAGGACAGGTTTTATTTAAGAGGCAAATTTAAAGAGCCAAAAATATTTGACTTCTGTGTCAGGGGTCAGAGGATGGGTCACATGGGCCTCAAACTATAAATCCTTCCAATGATGCTGCAATGGATCTTTTTCTAGTCTTATTGAAAATGCCATTACATAGTGGAATTATTCACCTATGGGGTAATAATATCTGCCTATGCATATATGTCTATGGTCTAAGTGGCCATGCCCACTACATTTTTTTGTTATAGATTTATATATAGATTTGTCCCTAAAATGCAACATTACTTATAATAATTAATACCTTTGTCATGGTTACACACACACACACACACACAGTATTTCCTGTTTCATGTTTTATGTCACTTCCTGTTTTACTTTGATACTAACGTTTGTCTCTGTTGTCTTTAGGTAACTTCACTCCTGCCCTTGTGTCTCACGGATTACCTGCCCCTCCCTAATATGTTTCACTTGTGTGTAGTTAACCTGATATCAGTTAGTATTTAAGATCTGCTTCTCCCCCTGTCCTGTGCCAGTTTGTCTTGTCTTGTATGTAGAGTTCCAGCGATATACCCACGTCTAGTCTTGTTTTGTGCTTTTGACCACGTTTGACCTAGCCTTAGCCTCATGTCTTTTGGATACCTCTGCCTTGTCTTTTTGCTTTCTGTGTACCGAACCCTGACTGGAATAAACAACCACTGTTTTTGGAAACTGGACATTGTTTCAGAGTTGTGCTTTTGGGTTCTCAGTTCGCCTTTACAGTACGAACTGGCCAACATGGACCCAGCCAACTCAGCTACATTGCACCGTTTTCTGGCGACTCCGGAGACTGCCGCTCCTTTTTAACGCAGTGTGAGCACCATTTTGAACTTCAGGCTGTAGCATTCCCACCAACCGAGCCCGTATCGCTTTCATCATCTCGCATCTCTTTACTACCACGCTCACCAGAGTTTTCCAGAGAGTCGCTCTGGGCAGAGAGGCATCAAGGGCTCTGGTTAACCTTCGTCAGGGTAAGCAGAACGCCACAGACTTTGCCATTGAGTTCCGTAACCTAGGGGCCGATAGGGGTTTGGCTGAGGAGTGTCGACATCGACTCTAGGAAGACAGATGTTTCTACTGCGGACAGTGAGCACATCTCCTCGCCTCTTGTCTGTTAAAAGATCGGGCTCACCACTGATGAGGGCACTGGTGATCCAGACACATATTGTTTCTAATCCCTCACGTCCCAAGGTTCTGGTCACTGTGTCTTCTCTCTCTCTCTCTGCAGCTGCCGGTGTTGGTGGATTCAGGTTCAGACGCGAACCCCTGCATAGACTGGGCGACAGGTCGGGAGGTTCAGTGGGGACTGAACTGTATCAAGGACTGTTTTTCTGCCCATGTCAAGCCAGGAACTTTATTATGTGCCATGTAAGATGTGAACCATGTTAATGACTCTGATTATCTTAAACCTGTCTCATGTACTGGAATGTTACCTCGACCTCAAGGAGGCATTTAACAAAGCCCGAGCCACATCTCTTCCCCTTCACAGGCCTTATGACTGTGCCATAGATCTGCTGCCTGGGTCAAGCCCTCCCAGGGGCTGTCTCTACTCTCTGTATTCCCCTAAACAGATCACCATGAACAATTACATTAAGGAGTTCCTGGCTACAGGGATCCTCAGACCCTCTTTGTCTCCAGATGGGGTAGGTTTCTTTTTTGTAGGAAAGAAGGATGGTTCACTTCGCCCATGTATCGACTACAGAGGACTCAATGCTATCACCGTCACCTCATCTCCTTGGCCTTCGAACTCCTGAAAGGGTCCAAAGTTTTCTCTAAACTCGATTTCATCAGCTGGTTAGAATTAAGAGGGGAGATGAGTGGAAGACTGCGTTTAACACCCCCAGTGGTCACTATGAATACTTAGTAAGGCCCTTTGGGTTAACCAATGCACCAGCAGTGTTCCAAGCCTTGGTTAATTATGTATTGAGGGACATGCTTAACCTGTTTGTCTCCGTGTATCTGCAGGTTATACTCATCTTCTCCCCTCACAGGGAGACACACATCCACCACGTCCGCCAAGTGCTGATGAAACTCATGGAGAATCAGTTGTTTGTCAAGGCTGAAAAGTATGAGTTCCACGTTCTATGCACTACATTCTTGTGATTTATTATAGTGGAGACAGAGGGGAAGATAGATCCCAGTAAGGTCCAGGCGGTTGCGGAGTGGCCCGTCTCAGTTAACCGTAAGCATGTATAATGTTTTCTGGGTTTTTACAATTTCTAAAGGAGATTTATTAGAAATTCCAGTGCTGTGGCTGCTCCTCTACATGCCCTCACCTTGACAAAGGTCTCTTTCAGCTGGACTCCACAGGCGTATCAAGCCTTCCAAGAGCTGAAGAGACGATTCACTCAAGCTCCTATCCTCATGCTACCTGACCTCACATCTCAGTTCATCGTGGAGGTGGATGCCTCGGACGAGGGCGTCGGAGCAGTCTTGTCTCAGAGGTCAGTTAATGACAATTAGGTTCACCCTTGCGGTTTTCTGTGCAGAAAGCTGTCCATCGCAGAACACAACTACGATGTGGGGGCCTGGGAGCTGCTCGCCATTAAGATCGCTCTGGAGAAGTGGAGACACTGGCTAGAGGGGGTGGAGCATCATTTTCTGGTTTGGACAGACCACAAAAACCTAGAGTACTTTCGCTCTGCCAAAAGACTAAGACCCAGACAAGCTAGATGGAACCTATTTTTTAATCGCTTTCATTTTGTGGTTGCCTACCGCCCAGGTTCTAAAAATATTAAGCCAGATGCTCAGTCCTGCATCTATGACCCAGACTCTTCTCCCAAGGCCCTCGTTCTGGTTCTGCCTACGAGTTGCATGGTGGGGGCAGTTTCCTGGGAGGTGGAGGAGAGGGTGCTTCATGCCCAGGAAGATCTGCAGATTCCTGAGGGTTGCCCCACCAATCGTTTGTTCCTCACCCAGGAGTGAAACGTACCATATTCAGAGTCAGGCAAAGATTCTGGTGGCCTAACATGGAGAGAGACGTCAATGTGTCAGCCTGCTCTACCTGTGCCCGTTGTAAACCCTCCCGCCAGGCTTCAGCGGGTCAGCTCCACCCGCTGCCCACCCCGTCACGTCCCTGGTCAGACATCGACTTTGTCACTGGATTGCCCAACTCTGAAGGTAACACTGTCATTCTCACTATTGAGGACCGTTTTTCTAAGATGGTACATTTTGTTGCCTTGCTTAAACTCCCCTCTGCCAAGGAAACAGCAGACGGGGACATTGCAAGTATGCATCTCGGTTCTCGAAGGAGTTTTGTAGCCTGGTGGGGGGCCAAGGAACAGCCTCACTATCATCCTCAGTCCAACGGGAAGATTGAGAGGATGAATCAGGAGCTGGAGACGGGTCTTCACTGTCTGGCACAGAGTTCTTCATCCTGGTCTAAGCATCTTATCTGGTTGGAGTATGCTCATAATTCTTTGCCTAGTGTATCTACTGGCTAATCACCCTTCCACTGTGTTTTGGGTGTCCAGCCGCCTCTGTTTCCGACCCTGGAGAGGTAGGTCAAGGTCCCGTCTGCCCTGGTTTTGGTTCGTCGTTGCCGTAACGCCTGGTATAGGGCACGTCAGACATTGCTGAAGGCCTTCAAGGTGTACAAGAGGTCTGCTGACCGTCACCGCTCCCAAGCTCCAGGGTACAGGGTCGGACGAAGGATTTCAACATTCCAGGGATACCCCGTAAGTTAGCGCCACCCTTCGTGGGTCCATTTACTGTGTCCAAAATCATTAACCCTGTTGCTGTACAATTGAAGCTTCCCAGTTCCCTCAAGATGCACCCTATCTTCCATTTCAGCCACATTAAGCCCGTCAAGGACAGTCCACTTGTTCCCGCCTCCAAACCCCCTCCTCCCCCCCGATTCATCGACGGTTTACAATGTAAAGAAACTCCCGGCGGTTCGCCGTCGGGGGCATGGTCGCCAATCTCTGGTAGACTGGGAGGGATATGGCCCTGAGGAGTGGTCATGGACTTCTACCAGCAACATAATGGACCCACAGCTCATCAGAGACTTTCATGACTCACATCCTGAAGTACATTGGGTACAGTATTATACTCTCAGATTGCCTGTCTACCATTTCCTAGATAAGTGGACATTTTTGTTAGTTTGTTTTAACAATCAATTAAGTTTTCCTATGACTTGGTATTTCCTTTGTATTCAACAGAGACACTGTGACAGAACATAAAATAGAAAATTTATCATATTTAATCTAAGTATAAATATACCTGTTCTGTGAAGGCCTCAGAGTTCGTTAGAGATCATTACTGAACAAACAGCATCATGAAGACCAAGGAGCTCACCAAACAGGTCAGGGATACAGTTGTGGAGAAGTATGAAGCAGGGTTAGGTTATAAAAAAATATCCTAAGCTTTGAACATCTCACGGAGCACCATAAAATCCATCATCAAGAATATGGCATAACTGCAAACCTACCAAGACAAGGCCGTCCACCCAAACTGACAAGCCGGACAAGGAGAAAATGAATCAGAGGAGCAACCAAGAGGCCCATGGTAACTCTGGAGGAGCTGCAAAGATCCACATCTGAGGTGGGAGAATCTGTCCACAGGACAACTATTAGTCGTGTACTCCACAAATCTGGTCTTTATGGAAGAGTGGCAAGAAGAAAGCCGTTGTTGAAAGTGAACCCTAAGAAATCCTGTTTGGAGTTGCCACAAGCCATGTGGGAGACACCACAAACATGTGGAAGAAGTGGCTCTGGTCAGATGAGACCAAAATTTAACTTTTTGGCCTCAATGCAAAACGCTATGTGTGGCGGAAACCCAACACTGCCCATCACCCTGAGCCCACCATCCCAACAGTGAAACATGGTGGGGGTAGCATCATGCTGTGGGTATGCAGGTACAGGGAAACTGGTCAGAATTGAGGGAGCCAAATACAGGGCAATCCTTAAAGAAAATCTGATGCAGTCTTCAAAAGACTTGAGACTGGGGCGGAGGTTCATCTTCCAGCAGGAAAATTACCCTAAACATACAGCCAGAGCTACAATGGAATGGTTTAGATCAAAGCAGGTTAATGTCTTAAAATGGCCCAGTCAAAGCCCAGACCTAAATCCAATTGAGAATCTATGGCAAGTCTTGAAAATTGCTGTTCACAAACGGTCTCCATCCAATCTGACTGAGCTTCAGCTTTTTTGCCAAGAAGAATGGACAAAAATTTCCATCTCTAGATGTGCAAAGCTGGTAGAGACATACCCCAAAAGACTTGCAGCTGTAATTGCAGCGAAAGGGGGTTCTACCAAGTATTGACTCAGTGGGGGTGAATACTTATGCATCCAACAGATGTCAACTTTTTTGTTCTCATTATTGTTTGTGTCACAATAAAAGGTATTTTGCACCTTCAAAGTACTATGCATGTTGTGTTGATCAAATGGGGAAAAGTCTATTTAAGTCTATTTGAATTCCAGTTTGTAACAGTACAAAATGGGGAAAAAGTCCAAGGGGGGTGAATACTTATGCAACGCACTGTATGTCCAAGTTGAGATATGAGGCCTGCAGTGCATTTTCATTGGGCTCAAAAAAGCCCTTAAGTGCAGAAAAGACAGTGGCCTGAGATGTAATATGTAATAAGAAAATATTATTGTTTTTTGACAAATTTGAAAATAACAAGAGATTAATGCACAATTAACACAGGGACACAGGGTTACACTGCAGGATGGGACGGTTGGTCAGACATAGTGACGTCTTAGACGGATCTTTTTTTCAGCCATGCTGGAGACAGAAGAGTTGCTCTCCTGTGTCTCCAGGGAAGCTTCTAGTGTGTCTCTGAATGTGGTGGCGGCATGTTAGGTAACAAGATCGCTACACACCCAGCACTAAAAAGCTAAAAGTCTGGACTCAGAAAGCATCTGTGGTCAAGATTTTCTCTCTTCCCTTTCCTTCACTTCCTTATCTCTGCTTCCTCCTGGAGGGGAGGGCATTAGGGACAGGCAGTAGAGAAAAAAGAAAGGAAAACACAAAAAAAGACAGAATAAGAATTCTTCATCCACATCTTCAAATGGACAGTGTGTGTGTGTGTGTGTGTGTGTGTGTGTGTGTGTGTGGCGTGGTAACCACTGTTGCTAGTTCAAGGACTCACAGTGTGGAGTTTTTGTGGGCACTCTGGCTTCCTCCGACAGTCCAAAGACATCAGGGTTGGGGTTATGTTGATTGGAGACTCTAAATTGACCGTAGGTATGAATGTGAGTGTGAATTGCTGTTCAACTATGTATTACACTGGTGACCTCGCCTCTCACCCATTGTCAACTGAGATTGGCTTTAGCCCCTCCCGCAACCCCTCAAAGGACAAGCAGCATAGATAATGAATGGATGGATACAAAACTGCATGTCTATGTTTTGTCTTGATCAATTTTGGATAATGTGTTCTGAGATACTCCCAACTCTGTAGAGCTGTGTTTCTCTATTACACAGGATTGCTGGTTTTATTCAACACTTTAACACTTCCTGAAGAGATCTTTCATATAAATCCATTCTTGCAGTTAAAAAAGCACACCCATCCCTTTTCCTTTAAGAATTCTAACATTAAATATTGGCAGTGTGTGCTCAGTTTCATTGGTAGGTGAAGTAATTTAAAATTTTCATTATAATTTTAAGACGTAAATAATTTATTTAATATTTAATGCATTTGTGCAGTCAGTATGTTAACGATAGAAACTGAGTATGACTTCAATGTTTGTTGGTATGCAAATCTTTTTTCTCTGAGCAATTTTTGCTAAAACATGTAGAAACTACCTGTCACATCTTAAACGAGAAAATGTGATCATTACTCTGCCTTCTACTAGATAGGGATGGGAAGACGACCTGAAAACCTGGCCTCAGATAACAAACACAACCACTAATATGTATGAATGTGTTTGTGAATGGGTGAATGGCAAACTGTAAAGTACTGTACTGTAAAGCGCTTTGAGTGGTCATCATGACTAGAAAAGCGCTATATAAATATAGACCACTTAGATTATTTACTACTGTTTCAGAATGTAACAATTACTGTTGGACCCTGGAAATGCTAACATCGCTATCTCACAGGATGTTATACCCACAATCATTTTTCGCAGTAGTGCTCCCAACGCTAAGTGCTGAAGCACCACTGGCTACAGCTAAACGAAAGATAGCTAAAAGAAGATAATGAAATTGAGAAAGGGCGAAAACCTGTGGGAACATCAGAGAGCCGTTTCAACGGTGGAGAGACCACCAGGAGTGGCATCCGGACAGGAATACTGGCTTTTCAATTCAATTTGTTGTTGTTTGTTTTCTCCCTAAACCATCCAGATTGTTTGAGAAATGTTTACATTTCACAAAAATCTGATAATCAGAGCAGACATCTGAGTGCAGATCTTTGAGCATATGAGTACATAGAGGCAGCCTGAATACGAGGAGAAGTACTCAATCTGAAGCACAGGATATTTGTACAGCAACAGTAGGAGCAGAGCAAATTTATATGTGAGCAGGTGCTATTTGAGAGAGGACATGACATTGAAGAACTCACTGCATTTTCCACAGGGAAAGGCTAGATCCACAACACCTCTCATTTACTCACTCAACTAATCAGTAACCATTACAGCCAATAGGCACCTATGCTTTACCACCCTCCCCCAAATGAAAACAATAACCAACTAGAATGACCACACTGCGCTTCTATGCCTCCAACAGTGCAGTTTCTGTGTACATATATGTCTACATACCTTCTACCAGATTCATATAAAGGTCACTGTAACCTACACCTTTGACATCTGAAACATAATCACTTTATCTTTGACTCCAAGTGACAACTGATTAACTGTTGAAGAAATTCCCTCAAGCAGCCTTGAGATATCACATTCAAGAGGCCAAAACATGTTTTTTGAAGCCACTGTGACCTTGACCTTTACCTTTGACAGGTGAAATATAATCAATTCCAGTGAGTCCAAGTGTATTGTGCCAGATGTGATGAAATTCCCTATGGGCAGTTCTAATATGTTACATTCACAGTAACATGAGGTCACTGTGACCTTGACCTCCAGGCACCAAAGTTCCTGGAGGGCCAGTTCATCTTTAAGTCCAAGTGAAAGATTATACCAAATTTGAAGATATTCACTCAAGCTGATCTTAAGATATCATGTTCAAGAATAACAAACATACTTTGTGAGGCCACCATGACCTTTACCTTTGGCGACCAAGAAGAAATCCAAGCAAAATTGTGCAGAATGTGAAAGAATTCAAGGTGGTTCAGAGATATTGAATTCACAAGGCAAAACATATGCTTTGTGAGGTCACAGTTACCTTGACCTTTGACTCTTGGCCATCAAATCCTATTCAGGTCATCCTTGAGTCCAAGTTGATGTTTGTGCCAGATGTGATGAAATTCCCTTTGGGCAATCCTGATATATTGAGTTCAAAACAACACATGTGACATTGACCTTTTAAACTTTGACCACCAAAATGTAATCAGTTCATCTTTGAGTCAAAGTAAATGTTTTTACAAAATTTGAAGACATTCCCTCAAGTTGATCATATCATGTTCAAGAAAAACATAGACATACTTTGAGAGGCCAATGTGACCTTGACATTTAGCTACCAAAATCAAATCAGTTAATCCTTAAGTCCAAGTAAATGTTTGATCTAAATCTGAAAGGATTCCTTGATGGCCTTCCAGAGATGTCACCATCACAAGGCAAAAAATGTGCTCGACCATGACCTCGACCTTTGACCTTTGTCCACCAAAATCGAATCAGTTGATCCTTAAGTCAAAGTAAATTTTTCTACCAAGTTTGTGGACATTTTTTCAAGGAATTCTTGAGATATTGTGTTCACGGGAATGGGATGGAGGGACGGATGGACAACCCGAAAACATAATGCCTCCGGCCACTGTCTGTGGTCGGCGCAGAGGCATAAACGGAATAGAGTCTCAGGTGAAGCAGTTACTGACAGGTAGAATATCATTACTGAGAGTGCTTTGAATATTGTAAAGGTAGAGTGGAGGCGTTTTAGGACCAGAATATTAGGCCACTGCAGTACACTCGACAGTAAAAACAGCTAATTTAACCCTGTGAAACTAAATAACATATTTTCTTTTCTACTCTACAATGCTTAATGTTTGAGGAAATGAGGAAATCTGCCTAAGTTAGTCCAGGTCTAACTCCTGCTGTGGTTTTCAGTACAGATACAGAGAACAATAGTGCAATAGCACATTCTTCAACACAATGCCAGTCTTTTCACAGATCTACTACCTTAATATTGGGCTATTTATGGCCTCATTTATGAAGAGTCTTCAGACACAACATTCTAAAATCCTTGTCAAACTCTATTTGGGAATGGAACATTCCAGATTTTAAGAGTTATTTGAAAACAAACCATCTAAATTGACCACTAAAGTCTAGCATAGAATAGCTTTTACTAAATATGCATTTATATATATTTCAGTATTTTGACATTTTGTTTTACCTATTATTCCAACTTTACATAGCACCATTCATTTGTGAATAAAAGTAAAGTAGCTTTGTATAATCACCTCATGCACATTGCTGAGGATATTTATTATCTACCAACAAATGTGTACAGTGGTATGACATATTATTGGAAAAGCAGCTATATTTACTACACAGCTCTTTATAATGCATCCCTATGGAGTATAAAACATTAATTCAATGATGTGTATCCCGAGCATAAGATCACACTAATGGCACTGGCAGATCAGGGTTACACACCACCCACCTGCACTTAAGAGGATAAATCATCCATCATTTCCCTTTTAAAATGGACAGAAAATGTATTGTTCCATACACTCTGCCTCACAGCCCCAACAAATGAAGAAGACAGTATCAGCGTGAGTCCTGGGGCAGACTCACAACAACGTATTGATGTTCTCCCCCATCACCCTCTAAGTGAGTATAAGGTATCACAAGCTCCAAGGTTGGCGCCAGCCTCTGTCTTTTATGCACCGCAAACCAGAATTAATTGCAAATCAATCGAACAAAGTACAACTGATCAGTAAACCAATTAGTAATTTTAGATTTTTGTCCAGGTTTAGTTTTCCTAAGCCTTCAACTGTCTTATATATTTTGTATCTATTAATGTTTCTGTATTTTTAAAATACAAATAGTGAGCTTTACCATATATGACCCTCAAACATCTGACTGTAAGATAAGCTTTTTTGATACAGCTAAATAATTGTTGACATGCTGTCAGCTGTAGCTCTACCACCTTACTCAGAAATACAGGTCTTCTTCACAAAAATACTCAGCTCAAGAAACCAGTCAATAATTAAACTGCAGCTTATTGCATTGTGCTGCTCTCTATGATGATGACGACAGGTGTTTAAATGACTGAATAGTTCATACACTACATGCTATATGCTGTGTTTGTCATTATTGTCATTAAACATTGAATTAGTCATAAATGTATCTAAACAGACTATACCCCAAAGGCTTGATTTGCATTATATCTGTTAATACAAGCAGAGGAGAGGTCTCAGCCAAAACGTCGCTCTTGTGCTCTTCAAGTTGCTATGCCAGTAACATAATTTAATGTACAGCTTGGGAAAGTCTTTTGCCTTTTTGTGTAGGACACTACATGTTTTTAAGTTAAGATTTGGCTGATGCCTGATCATTGTTGGTCAAATATCAAAAAACAAGGTAAAGATAGTATCCCAATGTGTAATATGTGAGATGTATTTTGGGGAAATAAATGAAATACTGTGAGTGCTGCACACAGATGTGTATGTTCTAGGACGCTTTACATATGTCCGTGAGGACAGAACAGAAGCAAAAGGAAAAAATTTGCACAAAACAAGACAGACATAATTTATTATTATTTATTTGTTATATATGCTTATAACTGTCCTTGTAAGGAGTAAAAGTAAAGGGTTAAGGATAAATGATGCATAGATACACTAGTCTGTAAAAACATTAAGAGGCTCTGCCCTGAACTGCCACACACTGACAGACTCAACATGATAACCAGAAATATGGGGATGTGATGTTTGTTTAGTATTTATTAATCCCTCCACTAAACTGCAAATCAAATTGATGTTGTTGAATCAGAGATGACTCTGATAATGATGACGGAGGAATTATATGTCTGGCAGTCTTATCAGGCTCCCAAGTATATCCCATGTCAGTTGTTTGTGCCGACACCAGGTTCAGTCAGAACTATCAAAGTATTTATGCTGTCATGTTTCAACAGAAAATCACCTCCAAATCCTACCTCGCTTTTTCTCCAGCATAATAATCCCTGATTTCAATGTGTGAGGCATCTTGACTTTTTGTGAGCATTTACTCAGCAGAACGGAGTAATATCAACATGTTGGGAGGATAGAAGAATACAAGAGCTATAACACATTATTTACCAGTAATTTCCCCTTGACAGGTGATAGGTAATTTTCATGTCCATTCAGAGGTGGACCAGAGCTATGATTAGGATAGTGTATGATAAGGACTGTGGTAATACCTGCTTTCCATTCCTCATTCCTCCAATCCATTTGATTGTCGCTGACCACTGACTATGCCAGAGAAGCAGCTTAAATAAATACAGATATTTTAATACAATAAAGAACATTTAAATACTGTAAAGTATAGATACACCTCTTTCCATATCATCCTCCTGTCTGGTGAGGTTTTATTTTTATTTCTTTGTTCTTTTCATCAAAAAAGACAATGTACACTCTGACTTTTATTTGATTGTCTTTACAGTCTGTCTTACAAACTGTATTTTTTATAAATACTGAACAAACAGTATGTATTTCAATATAAGGTCTGTTCACTTCACCTTTTAATTCATGATTAACTCAGTAATAAGAACAACAGGATGAGAAATGGAAAATTTAACACACCACAGCAGAAACAACTAAATGGTCTGTATTTATATAGGTTCAAGACCTGCAATAGAAAAATACTTTTGGTTTACTGTGACACTGTAGCAAGTGGAGCACTGACAGCTGAGTAGGCAGTCCTTCAATGTGGCCAAGGACACATTTGTGTTTATACTAATTAAAGAATGTGGCCAAATGCATTCGGACGGCAACCCTCATCCACTAATTAGGGGGTTAGTCGATCCCTGGCTCCTCCAGCACCATTCAAACAGAGTGTAAATGTGAGGTATGATGTGAGGTGCTATGTGTGTGAATGGGAAAGTTATTGTGTAAACCAGAGTGTAACACAAACAAAAGCATATGCACTCTTTTTTAAACTTCTAGGGTCTAAGGACGTGCCCAGGTATCTATCTATTAATATCTCAGCTATGACACAACCTCTAGTCTCAGCTCTCGTTTGCATCTCTGCACGAAATCCTTTGTCACTCACAATGGGGATTACAAGCCTTAAGGAAAGAGTGGCACACACATCATATGTTGCTACCGTCGCACAATTAGGGGATTGGCCCGCCCCAACTTTTGTGAAATATTAAGTAAAATGCAGGTTTTCCTAAACATACTCAACTCAACGAATTTTCATACTCAACTTTTTTACATTACATTTAAACAGTGTGATGTTTTAGTGTGACTGATCACAGGGCTTTTTTGTTTTGTTTGGTGAAACCACTTCCTTGAAAAGTCTAGTTGGGACAGAATGAGAGTCTAATAGACAAGTGGTTGGTTTAGAGGATGAAACTATTGAAGTCAGTTTAGATTTAAAGATTGCTGCCACCTCCACCTCTGCCTGTGCTTCGAGGAATATGAGTATTGATATGGGTGGGGGGAGTTGCTTCATTTAAACCCACATATTCACCATTTTGAAGCCAGGTTTCAGTTAGACACAGTAAATAGATCTGACGGTTGGTAATCAGATAATTAATGAGTAGGGATTTGGGATTGAGTGACACATTTTATCTTTCTATTTTTTGGTACTGATATAGTGGTTGTATTAACTTTAATTAGGTTTGAATGTACTACTCCTCTCCTGTTTACTTTAGATTTAATTCATTTAGGTGGTCGGGGGCAAACACAGTTTCTATAGGATATTGGGGCAGTGACTATTGGGGGAGTGACTGCTCTAATAGAAGCCCAGAGAAGCATGCAAGCATGCAACTCTGCCTCCTGGTCTCATCTCTAGACTGTCATGGTGTGGACTGTCTAATAAACGTTGTCATATTTCTAGATATGAGAGCCGCTCCATCCAAAGTGGGATGAATGCCATCTCTCCTAATCAGACCAGGTTTCCTCCAAAACTTCACCAATTGTCTACGAAGCCCACGTTGTTTTGTGGACACCACCTCGACAGCCAGTGGTGAAAAGATGATATGTGTCTGTACCTGTCATCACTGGTCATAATAGGCAGGGGTCCAGACATTCTCTTTGCATAACTACACAACGAATCAATATCGATTTTTGTGACCTCCGACTGACGTACTCAGATGTCGTTACTGCTGAAGTGAATAATAATCTTACTATATTTATGCTTACCCTTAGCCAGCAGTTTTAAGTATGACTCTATGTCACCCGCTCTGGCCCCAGGAATACATTTAACTGTGGTCGCAGATGTTGCAAACTTCACGTTTCTCAGAATAGAGTACCCGATAACCAGAGTTGGTTCCTCAGCGGGTGTGTCGCTGAGTGGGGAACATTTATTAGAAACATGAACAGGTTGGTGGTGACCCAGGGGCTTCAGTTTAGGACGACGCTTTTTATTCTGCACAGTCACCCAGCCGACCTGGCTTCCCAGCTGCTCGGGTGCTGCTGGGGGGGCTGGAGAGCTACAGCTGCTTGGCTCGCACTGGCTACTGGGGACTGGCTAACTATATCAGCTAATGATTTACTTTCCATGGTGCAGAGCCACGAGTCCAAATGACTAATCCTCGCCTCCATCCTGGCGAATAAACTACATTAAGTACACGTACCGTTATCACTAAAGGAGGCAGAGGAGTAACTGCACATCTAGCACACTGAGCAGGAGAGAGCAGGGGAGAGAGAGGGAGAAGCCATCGTTAGCTGCTAAAGCTAAGTTGCTAAGCTAACATCAGACAGGAGTAGCGTGTAAATCACCGTGAATTAGCGAACAAGTCGCTAAGAGAGGGAGAGATATGAGTGTGAAAAACAGTACAAGTGTAAATGTGACTCCAAATTAACCTGAGTGGATCAGATAACCTATGACTTAGGTCAATCCATTTTCAAACATCAAAACAATTCATCCACATGACTAATTTTCAAAAACAATTTGAAGTCTTGTGTCTCTTTACAGAATGCTCTATATCAAATTTGAGCCTCAGTATAGACAAATCTGAGATTTTCCTGAAAAAAGTTATGAAACAAATGCTTATCATGTAATCTACAAGTGCATGTAAAATGCTCATATCAGAAAGGGGTTTTATGTAAGACTATTTTTCACTTTTACTCAGCCCATAAGGATGGACAGAAGGTTTACCAAAACAAAACATTCCCTTATTTTTCAGTAGAAATTTGTGTCTTCACTTTAAAAATTAAAATATTGTTCTCACAGTGGTTGTAAATGTGCTTTCATTTCCATTACAGTAAGAGTTGCAATTTAAGGTGATAAAAAAGGCTATAAACCAACACGAGAGGCCTTTGTGCAGCTTTACTGGTTCACAATGATAACACCTGTGCTCAGATAAGAAAATTTGTACTCAGACAACATGCTGCTATCACAGGTAGAATAAAAGAAAACATGTGAAACAAAGAACCCAGTCTTACAGGAATTCCACTTGTTCCCAAGGTCTTTGAGTGCCTTGTGACAAATCATCATGGAATTTCTCTATATTTATTTTTATAAAGTGTACTGAGACTGGGAGGCATTATTTTCTAATAAGTCAGAAGTTAAAGTGATATCTGATTAAATAGTCTAGCTACTTTAATAATGACTGAAGAAATAATTTGATGATGTATTATTGAGCAGTTATAGCAACTCTGAGAATTTATTGGGTTGCCAGGTTGAGAAAAATCTCCTTCTGACTGCAGTCAGTCTTCAGCTGGCGATGCAGTTGAAATAAAAATTGGGTTCAATTACTTATAAACAAACAACTAATTAAATACCTGTAAATTACTTAGTATTTTTATGTTGTTGGCCTATTTGAAAGGGAGAAATGCAAGGTGCTTAAATGCAGAAATTATTTTTTATTACTCTTAATAATCTGGCAACCCAAAAAGTTTTTATTGCGATAAAACTGATAAACTTATGAGTCAAAACCGTATGGACAGCTGCCTAATATGCTGTTGGTACAACCAAAACCACACCAATCCACCAACATGGACTCTCTGTAACTCCTGCAAGTTACACAATAGCCTTATTTGCTCTTGCAGAAATGTAAGCATTGGGCGGCCAAGACCCTGTTGCTGCTTACTATATTGTCACCCTGCGGACTGCTGTTGCCATATATTCACTACTTTTCCTCTTTGAGTACTCCACAAGCCATTTCAGAGATGCTCTGACCAAGTTATCTGGCCAACCATTTTTCTCTTGTCAGTTTGCTCAGGTCTTTACACTTGTATATATCCTACTTATCCAAGATGCCGCATACAAACACCAAGTGTTCACTTAGTGACTAACATGTGCCATGTTGACTTGGGCTGTTTTTATAATATAATAATCCTAAATTTCTTCTGTGTATGATTATAATGTTTAGGCTCATCTGTGTCTATTAGTAATCAATCTATAAATTTTTGTTTAAACCATTTGTAGTATGGTTTTAGGCAGAATTTAAATTGTCTACACACTGTTAAATTCCAGCCACAAAATACAGATGAGCTACCATGAAGCAGAATTGATTATTTCATTTAGTGAGGTAAAAGGAAAAGACATAAATCAAGAAAAATGACTGCCTGAGCCTAATACCATGATGTACCATCTTAAGGCTCTAAGATCTTTTTAATGTATTCTCTCCTCCATAGCCAGGGCCTGAAAGGGAAAGGGATAGAGGAGAGCTGAATGGATTCCATTAATTTAATTGAAGCAAGCCCTGACAAGAGATAAAACATCTTGGGCCCACATCTCTTCAGGGTTGGCACTAGGCTTCATAGTAAACAAGCCGTGATCCATAAACAAAGCCTAGAGAGCGCTCCACGCTCTACAGAGACTTCAAGGCCATGGAATATGTCAGAGATGGGCTTGAATGTATACTGAAGTGCACCACCCCTCCCCCTCCTCTTCTGTTCCCCTCCTCCTCCCCCAAACATGAAAATTCAAACCGCACTCTGGCCATTGTGCCTCAGCTTGTGGATATTTTGATGCTGGTAGCTAACTATTTCAGTGACAGTACCTGCAGTGGCTCGAGCAGAAAAGGAGATATTCAATTCAACAAGGGCATTGAAATATTGATAGCATTGGTGAATTCTAGAGATAAGAACCATTCCCACTTTGATATGTCAATCAGATAGTATACACGCACACAATAATGCACTGCAAGTTAATGTAAAGCATTTCACACACATGCTCCATGGAAAATATGTCTGCTACTTCCACACATTTTTGTTTCCTTGAGAGGAAAGACTTGGTACATACTTTATCTGACTGTGTACTGGTACTAGGTGGACACAGTACAGTATATCTGTGAATCCAGCCCACTAAAGTTTGGTGCTGTAAATAGGAGATGCTGAATACTCAGTGTGTCTGCTGGTGTTGTTTGGCCTCTCAAAAAGCAACTGGTATTTGGATATGTCACATTCTTTCCTGAATTGTTCCTCAGCAGCCACTGGCTTTTCACTCAAGTTGAATTGCAATACAAAACCTTGCAGAATCCATTAAAAGGAGTAATAGCTTTATCTCCAGAACAGTGAGAGTAGATGGCTCGGACAATACCAGCCATCTACCACACACTGGGTCTGCATGGCCTACAAATGTGGCTTATGAACAGAATTCCAAGGTTACAGCCTTTATCCACATCTCTATTAACTCTCCTTGCAGCTCTGCTTATTGAGGTGTGAATATAGACCAACCTTACCTTAAAACTGTCACGCACAAATGCTGCCTCTTTAACTTTGACATTAGTATATCATCATTTCATATTTAGTTTGAATAGTAGCCAGATGCTGACACTATAAATAGGATGAAATTCACTCAAATATTCTATTATATCATGCAAAAGACATGTTCAGATAAGATTTTCATTTCTTACAGGCACTTTTTGTTTTACTATTGTGACAGGAAATAAAATAGCATTTTCCTTTTAAACATTTGAGAGACATGCATAGATCAGTCCATGTGGTAACTTGGCCTACATTTATCACCTCTGAAATGACCTCAATTACTTCAAATTTATTACCTTAAGAAATTTCGAGAACAGATTAAATTGCACGTCCACTACCTGTCTATGAAAGACCTCTTGACTTCTTATGATAAAGTAACAAGAGCAAATTATAACCATAATCCCAGGTTCCTTTTCAAAACCATTAATAGACTGCTCCTTTTGCCCTGCTAGCCACTTCAAATACTGACTGTGAATTTTTTTTGTCTTTTTTAAAATCAAAAAATCATTGAAATCTGAACTAATATTGTACCAACTACCACTGTCATTTCAAATATCGTAAAGCATCCTATCCGTCCCATTCTCCTTAGTCATTTTCAGCAAGTTTCTCTTTTTGACTGATTGACACTGTCTCTCATGTGTTCTTCCAGCCCTCTTCACATCCTAAAAGAAGTAATCAGTATTATTGGCCCCAGCCTTCCTAAAATTATGAATTGCTCTCTTGTTCAGGCTGTGTCCCTGTATATATTAAGAAAGCCAGCATTCTGCCTTTACTGAAAAAGCCAAATCTTGAACAATCAATAAATTTATATTTATCATTACAATCATTTTGATCCAGGCAGCTGTGGCTCATCCGGTCAGTCGTTCGACCCCCAGCTCCTCCAGTGAGTGTGCATAGTTTTGTGTTTTCTAGGCAAGCAGATAAAATGAGTGGACTTGTGATCATGGTCCAGAGCCTACTTCAGAATTATTCACTTTCACAGTGAGCCCGCCTCAAAAAAGTTTACAGTATGCTGTTACTCTTTTATTGTTACTGTGCTGACTGAACATAGTGTGCAGTTTTTATTTACATTCTATGTGGCAGAGTGAAGTTAGAAGACTTTGTGTTTATCATACCTGGTTTATCTGCAATGGAGATATTATATTCAATGTTTATCATAAAATGAAACTTTATTTCAGTCCACGTGTGTGGCTCTCAGTGTGTTGCTCCTATATTCTTTAGTGTGTACCATAATTTGAGCCCCAAACTGTGTGGAGTTTATAGATGGCATTGATGTTGACAAATGTTTCTGCCTCCCAATCCACTTGACTGCCATGAATACATTAATTTCATCTATCCACCAGTCCATTCTCAGAAATAAAGTAGATGGACTTAAAGAGGCCTGTGAAATCAGAGTATAATGACATTGTGCGATCATTTAGCCTTGCAGACGCTGCTTGGAGCTCTAAAAGTAACTTAAGAATATTGTGGTCAATCAATAATGAAACTATGTAACCTGTTTTACCATCCACCTATGCTTGTCTTACGACAGATAGATATCATAGTGTTTGACCCGAAGTTGTAAAGTGGATTCATGCCTTGGAACTGCAATCCAGTAATAGAGCAGAAGATGCAACACAATCCAGTAATATGTTATTTAGGTGGTAGACCTTGAGTAGTTCATATATCGCTATTAAGTGATCTGAGATGGTCTGTACGATCTCTCAAATACACTTTGTCGTATTTTGTGCTGCATTTTCTCTCTTTGTATTATCTCATTTCAACCCAGCTCTTTGCCATGCTAAGGCTGACCTTACAGCCATTTACAGTAAAATACTACCAGATCAAACATCTTAGCTGAACTTTTATTTGCATTTAAGACAGCACAGAGGCTGTTTGAGCTTTGCTCATGAGGATTGCCACCCAGTAGCTTTATCAGGATCACATTTGATAGTTTTGTGATAATTTTCCTATCACAAACTCCTTATCAGGAGAATTTCCCTCAGCACTGGTGTGATGATATTTGCAAAGCCGCACATACAGTGTAATCAAAAGATAACATTTACACACCTATCAAAATCACAAACACTCACTTATGAAGCACAAAAAATATGCTTGTTCAATGCGGCATTTTTAAACATTCTTTTATCACCTTTGACGTCTGATACCATCTGAGAACGCCAGCCTTGTCCTGTTTGCTCTTAGGATGGATTGTTTATTTTCCCACATGGAGGCTAAATTCCATTCCCTCAGCACCTGACAATTATAATTTCACAGCAATGTAACATTCATGTGTATGTCTCTGTTTTGAGGGTATTTTTAGTCAAGCAGCTTATAGGAGGTAACTGACAAACTGATCATTGTTGTAGAAATGTGAATCACTTCTCTTTACCTTTCACATGTAATCTGTAGCCATAGGTTGTGACACCTGAGTCTGTCAACTGATAAATATCATATTGTTACAGGAAAACAAACAGGAAGAGAGATCTTTCTCGGTTGTAGCACAGGCTGCCTCAATGAGGGTGTCTGTATGTTTCCACACATATTTTATTTTTCAATTTTTTTCACCAACACTGTGAGAAATTGGCTTATGTACAGTATTTCATTGCTAATGTGGTCTTTTCAACAGAGATGTAATTATTACACGCAGGTGTGACAATAAGCAAGAAACAAAATGAACATTTATAACAGAGCTCGCTGATATTTGTTGAGACTTGACTCCCTGTGTAAAATGAGGCCATAGACTACCTGCGGCATAGTCGGCAAAACATTTGTCCAGGAGATCAATGTTTTGACCAATGGTCATATTGGTTTCTTTTTTATTATTGTAACCATGACAATGAAGATCTCCACAATTTTGAGAACTTTGATTTATTTTCTAAATCCAACCATTACCATATCCATTCTATAATGTTAACCATGTGTTAATTATCATAACCATAATGGTGAAGATCTGGTATATGTTTATTATTTTAAGGATCACTTTTTTTAAAAATAGTTTATAGTGATCCTTGTAGCTTCACTGAATCATGCCCTTGTCCTCTACTTTTACTCTACTGTACTTTAAAAAAATATACATAATGCTGAAATGTACATTTACTGGGACATTAAACTAAGGTTTGAAGCTGGAAAAGTAGGAAACCCTGTATGCAGAGAGTAGTATTCATATCAGCATCAGCAGGTTTGTGTATAAACATGCAGGGTAGTCTGCAACCCTCATGAGACTGGCAGTCAGACAACGACACATACTTCACACACATCAACTTTTATCTCAGTATGCTTGATCCTTTCTATCAGGGCAAATCAAATCACAACAGTGTGTCTTTACTAATGTTGAAAGTCTGCAATGACTATCAGATAGGAGGACACTGTCACAGATTCAGATCTGCAGGATTGTCAAGTTACTCCTTGTCTTCAGAGATCACTGCTCATCTTTCAAAGCAGACCTGATGCTGGTGTTGTGAAAACACCCCCCACCAACAGTATTTCACCTGTTTGCCATCTAATCAGATTCAACCCACACCTCGACCCACATTATCTGCTCTTAAATCATCTGATAACCCCTTCCTCAATCAGCCTCCATAACTGGATGAAAAGGAGAAACAGATCAGTAACACTTGAATGCTTTCGTGACCTTTATTTCTTGCTTAACATCTGTGTGCAGAGTGCATCGGGGAAAAGGAAACACCAGCACTTGGGCTGATTGAGCTGAGATTGGATTCACAGCAAGAACAAAGAGGAAACAGAGAGAAAGGGAGACTGAGACCAGAGACGTGCAGTGTGTATAAACAAGTTTTTTGATTAGTTCACTTAGTAAAGTCGAGAATTTTCTTTTAACACAAGCAAAAAAAGCATATTTTCTTTCCTCAACAAATCAATTGCATATCCAGCAGATATTTTGAGGAGAACTGGAGGTCGGCAAGGAATTGACAGAGATGGTGTTTAAACAGAGATAATCTCTGGAAGAACATATAAACATTTGGAAAGCGACTTGACACTGAGAAGATATACATACATAAACCATTCATCTTAACTATGTCTATGCACATAATATGTAATATTATTTTCTGCATTATAAATTTATCCATAGTCTTATATTTTAAACTGCAACAGTTTAATACAACAGTAACATCACACCTGAAAGTAAATTTATGAAGCTTTGTGAATAACTTAAGTACAACGCTGAAGCAGGACTGCTGTTAATCTTAATTTTCATATAGTAATTCTAAAACTAAATATTGGCCCTGGTTTTTAGGAATTGTATCTGGTGTGGTTTTTGTATTTAATTAAATTGATATAATTTTTTAATTATTGTCTTTTTAATTGAACTATTCTTTATATTATTGTTCCTATTATTAATATATAGTATACAATAATAATAATAATAATCCCCCTTGATTTTTTTATAGAACAAATGCAGGGAAGAAGACAAATGTCAGCTCTCTCTCACTAACATTTCATAGCCAGGACTGCTGGAGACTGACTTTAAATAAAACCACCTAACAGATCAATAAAGTCCTTGAACTTGCATAAGTCACGAGTGGCCACTCTCAATATTACTGATAACTGCCCCAACTCTTTCACCCACTCACACACTTTCTGGCTGCCTATTGTGATTTTCCCATTGATTAGATTTTTTCGACATCACCTTTCAAAGTAAACACAAGTTTAAGGAATATTTCAGGATAAAAATGGACACAGCTGCATCTGAAATGCCCTCTGCTGGCCTCAGCCAATGACACTGTAGGTTGCCGATATAAATATGCCCACAAACTACTACAGTGACATTGCAGGAAGGAGGGCAACAGCCTTTTCCATTAGTCTAACCCAGCTGAAATGACTTGGCCTCCATATAAAAGGTTGCGGACGAAACCGATTTGGGTTCTGTAGAGCGTATAGTGGTCTTTTTCTCTCTGCCACCTGCCCCAGATGTCCATCCTAAAACAAACAAGAGATTACTTTCATTGATTGAATGCAGATTGAACGAGTCCTCTGGCAAAAATAAATTCTATTTGCTGTCAGAGGTGGCTCACCTTCATCATTGGTTAACACAGGCTGACAGATTCAATCTGCTTCAGCCTGTCACAGGGGTTAAATAGTATGTGTCATTCAAACAGACAAAAGCCAAGTATGGGCCAGCTATCAGCAGAGACACGTGCCCTCTCTGTCTCTCTCTCCTACACACGCAGGCATGTACGCACGCATCCACCCACACACACACAAAGAAAGAGAGAGAGAGTGAAGCCAGTTCAGCAGTATCAAAGTTCAGAGGTTATCCCGCCCCACAGTCGTCTAGCCTTGAACCCCTCTGTCTGAGGTTTGTGTTAAGACAAGCAGCAACAGAACTTGGCGCTAGCTGTTTTGTTGAAAAGGAAAAAAATATTTGCATTGGTTATATTTGTTACATAAATAGCACAACTGTGAATTTACAGTATGCATGCATACCACATTTCTGTAATACCTCAGAAAGATCCATCAAATAAGAAAACTTTCATTGACAAAACAGGAAACTGGCACCATAATTACTGTGACAAAACCGTAAGACAGTGATAAAAAAAGCTGATGAATAAAGCTTAAACAAAACAAAACAAAATTACAACAATAGAGGAGACAAACTTGCATAGATAAATTATATTAATTAAATTGTTCCAAAATCCTTCTTTGGCTGCACTGCACATTTCTCTTTCTGTACACCTAAATCATCTTCCTGGTGACTTTACACAGCAGCAGCAGCATCCATGAACGCACCACAGGCCGTGCTAGCTTGGAGCTTGCTACTGTACTTTAATGATACAGCTGAAACAACATGCTGAAAAACAACATGGCACCAGCAAAATGGGTGTTGTGCAATTGATACATTAAACATGACACCATTAAATGGTGTGCCTTTCAGCATTCAATAAATTTGGTTATCCAAAAAAATATTGCATATTAATACTAAAAATATTAATATTAAATAATAACTGTAATTGATTAAAGTTACCTCGGGGC
This sequence comes from Hippoglossus stenolepis, assembly GCF_022539355.2. Classification (NCBI taxonomy): domain Eukaryota; kingdom Metazoa; phylum Chordata; class Actinopteri; order Pleuronectiformes; family Pleuronectidae; genus Hippoglossus; species Hippoglossus stenolepis. Next base: position 826,513 of record NC_061491.1, read on the forward strand.
ACCACCCTTCAAAGGAAGGGAAAATATAGCCGATTTATTGATTAAGTCTCATTAAAATACTAACTACAAATTTGGAACTCTGATTAACAATTAAATTAATAACTATAACCAAAATTACCATATAGATAGTTAGCTAAGTTGAAGGATATAGAGTTCTTGACAGTGTAGCGGTTGGCAAAATTCACACTTAGGCAACATTAATGTAAACACTTGTGAAAAAAACACATTTATTATGAAGATAATAAAGTATAAAAACACAAATTACTAAAGGTGTACTTACGATATAAATATGTGTATGTGAGTATTCGTGTGTGTGTGTGTGTGTCTGTTTGAGTGAGTGTGCTTTCAAAATGGCGGCTGGCCACTTTGAAGACAGGACCCCTGGTATGTTTATGACATGTAGCAGGGGTCAGAGAGATGTGTGGGGAGATATGCGTGTGTGGTGTTGGTGCCAAGTTAGAGAAAGTAGCTAGTTGCATGCAAAGAAAGACTGTGAAGAGCATAACATAACTAACATTAACTTTCAAATAACTTATAACCTAAATATCACAGCAACCCAAATCAAACTTATAAACATCACACGGAATCGAATGAACAGTCTTTGCTTAGCCTAGTATAATTATTAAGCCCAGTTGTGTTACCCATCCATGCAAAGGGAAAAAAGGTTACTGTGCCGTTTGAAGTCCAGTGAAGTCGTCTTGCTGGTTCGTGGCTCCTGTTTTTGTGGTTCTGCTGTGCGATGCAGCTCTTGTGAAGTTCTTAGGCAGGCTCTTGCGTCGCTGCCTTTTGGAAGGTTTTAGCAGTCTGCTCCAGTCAGGCCTGCTTGAAGGTTGGTAGAGCTTGGATTGGGAGGAGGTTTCCCTGGTGAGGTGAGCTGCAAGCTGCACCTCTCCTCCATTGAAGTTGAGCAGAAAGAGATGTGACCTGGACAGCCACACTTCTCCTCTTGGAGGGTTGCGTAGAAAGAGGAAGGAGGAAGGGAGAAACTGGGCTTATATTGGCCTGGTGACCTCCTGGGTCATGGGGCCCAGAGTGACCAATAGTGGTTGAAACTTGTGTCCCTGGTCGTTTTTCACACCTCTGTGTGACGTTGAAGCACCCTGGGAGACTGAGTTCTGGAGGCTCTGGTTTGTCTCCAGAACAAAGAACATGTGGCTTGGCTTTGACTACACATGTAGGCCAAACTGTAGTTCACAAATACCAGGTCCCAACATGGGTCAACATTTGGGCACACTTCAAATATAATGCTAAAGAGAGAATTTGTAGTCCTAACTTAATGTCAGCAGTGACCGTTATTACTGTCTGACAGTTCCCAATGTGTGGATGGTGTCACAAATTCAGGCAGCTCTTAGTATTTTCATTTTCTGCTATCTTGTTTTCCATATACTAACTCTCATGTTGTTTCAGAACTCAGCCACTCTCCCCTGCTCTACATCACCTCTTCCCACGGATTCCAATTACCTGGCCTGCCCCACCCCCAGACTCACCTGCTTTCCATCAGTCAATCAGTCACTCAGTATATATACCGGCCCATTTCCTGTGTTCTGTGCCAGATTGTCTAGTGTGTATTCCTAGCTTTCCAGCGTTGTTTCTTGTTTCTCTGCTCTGCCTGATTCCTGTTCTAACCTGCCTTCTTGGACCCTGGATTCCCTTTTTGCCTGCTCCCTATTGGATTTGTTTGCCCTCGTTGACTGTCTGCCTGGCTTTGACCCCTGCTCGTTCATTAAACCTGAACTCTTGCTACATCTAAACTGCTCAAGTGTCGTGCTATTGGGTTCTCGTTTTTGCCATTTTGTACATCCTGACAGATGGGGACCGTGCCATATATTTATTTGAGTTAGGTCACAATCAAGTGTAACATTACACCGCTCCTCCGCTCCCTTCAGTCCTTACCAGTGGCTACTCGCATCTGCTTCAAGACACTAGTACTTCCGTACTGTCCTGTGAACGGATCGGGTCTACATCCAGGACATGGTTAAACCTTACACCCCAGCCCGTCCACTTGGCTCTACATCTGCCAATCAGCTTGCTGCTCCCTCACTGCAAGGGACATCTAACCACTCAAAATAATCACGACTGTTTGCTGTCCTGGCTCCCAAATGGTGGAACGAGCTCCCCATGGACATCAGGACAGCAGAAAGTCTACACGTCTTCCGCCGCAGGATAAACACATCTTTTCCGACTACACCTTGGTTAAGAAGATGATGTCTAATAACCATCGTCAACTGTGTGGGTTTATATTAAATATTAAATGAATACTTATATATTGCACTTACATGTAGCAGTTTTGAAGACTAAGGCCCAATCCCATTTCACCCCTTCTCCCTACCCATGGTTTTCAAGGGTTATTTTGTCCCTTGAAACGGAGTCACAAGGGGTAGTGGTTGAAAAATCTCAGTTTCGAAGGCTGTACAGCCCTAACACTTGGCCCTACTGCTCCGTCCCAACAGGTATTGGGACAGCCCACCCCTACACTGGAACGCGAAGGGGAAGGGCTAAGGGGTAGGGAGAAGGGATGAAATTGGATTGGGCCTAATTGTACTTAAATGACTCTTGCTGTTCTGGGTTTGTACTCTCATGGTTAAATGCACTCATTGTAAGTAACTTTGGATAAAAGCGACAGGTAAATGATGCAATGTAAAAAGGTTGTGCAGGGCCAACTGATTTGTATTAATGTCATTTAAAGTGCATGGGTCAACTTGCATTTTATTATTAGTTACATTTTTCCATATTTGTTTGAAATCTAATTAAAATTGTGCTGATTGTTTAGGATACGTGAAAGTAGTGAAAAAAGGAAAGCCTTCTCTGACTATGCAAGAGGGAACTGGCTTTTGACCTTGTGGCCAAACATACTTAGAACATCTAGAAGTATATTTGAAGTCCCGATCACAGTAAAGACAGAAACTCTTACAAATAAACTAATCAGTTCTCCGGTTTATATCTCTTAAAGGTAGGTCTTAAAATGCTATTTCAAAAGGAAAATGTCTCCATCTAGATGAGTATTTTTGCTCAGTATAAGAAAAAATCTTAATCGGTTTTAAAAGTCAAAGTTTTAGTGGCTCTAAAACTTGTCGGTTGATGAACAAAACATTGATGAACAAAACATTTCTCTGTTAAACATTTAACAGAGAAATGTTGCACGTCTAGCAGGATTTCGCAAAACAACATTACAGAAAACACACTTTACAAAATGTTACTACCTTTCACACAACAGAACATTACAAGAAACACAATATTTCAGAAAACATTTCTCAAAACAATATCATTACAGAAAACACCAGGATGCAAGGAACAGAACGGAGAAATTGCAATAAACTGTTGTCACAGACAGGGCCTGTACTACGAAGCAGGATTTGCAGTTATCAGGCTAACTTCCTGTTTATGTCTTCAGGCCCAGCAACTAAAATAGGGCTGTACTTCATATTAATTTGTTAAATTTTGAAATGTCAAAAGAAAGACAATGCCACCTAGGAATTATTATTATTATTATTTATTTTTTAATCCGGGACAATGCACATTGATCAACATCAATATTACAACCAATGTAAATATGCCAGGGTTAGCTGTAAAAGCTCATTTGTCCCTGAGCAGGAAGACAGCAGCAGTACATTAAGGTATCATATGAAACACAATATAGCACATATCAGACAGTAGCTTAGTGTGGTAAATAACAGGAGAAAGAGAGAAATAAAAACGCATTATACTAATATTCTTGCACAGAACATATTAATTAAATTATACTGCAATATTAGAGTACATATTATCTAAGAGGACATCAATTAACAGAGCCTAGGACTCTGAAAAGGCTCACAGGTTCAGGTGAGCAGAGTTAAAAAACAAACAGAAGAGTATAACCCCGCTCGCTGCTCCCGCACCAATAGAATAACAGTGAAATACTATGACACTGATTTTAGACTATACATACATCTGATTTGAGCTCGTTTTGTGACGGCAGCAAGACAAGTAGACATCCCTTTGCTTTCCAGCTTTAGATTAAAGTACTATTACAATAGTGTATTCCAAGACAACAGGATTTCATCATGGCTGAAGAGGAGCCACAGAATTTAGTGAAATTAATCTTTCAAACTTTTAAGTTGCAAAATCATTCAAACTTGCTGGGTGTACTGCTGTGACCCGAATGAAGCACTCTTGATGAGCGGTTGTAGGGTAAATCTAAATTACAAACATAAAATAATGAATATAAATCCTATACAAACCTCCAACCGACAAGAGGGTTCTATGATCACAAATGCACCATCGGCACATTTTAATGGGGACTGCATTTATTGAAATAACTCAATAACAAGACAATAAATGATTATTTGTACAGGGCTGTTAGTATGACCATTTAGCAGCTAGATGATCCAATAAAGCAAATATGCGAAAGTGAGTGGTAAACTGTACCAACCATGTGTGATTTTTACAGGATCAGCTTCAGCAGCAAACATGATAGGCACAAAGTGAGGTTTTGGTAGCCGCACAGACATATGGTAACTGCCGCATTTTATACTGCTTCATTGGTTGTGACACATTCCGATGCCACAGGGCTCTCCCCACAGATCTGCCATTTGTGTCTCACTCCATGTATCTCTGTGTCTCTCTCTGGCAGCTCTGCTGCTGCCTTTTGAACCAGAGGATCAATCAGCTAACAGCTCTCAGCTGCGGTGATATATCCTCTGGTCCAGGTGGAGGTGCTCTCTGAGCCACCTCCACGCCCACACTGGTATTCCTATATTGGGTGCTACCATTATCAGGTGTTCTCAAATTATTATTCCATGGAATAATTCTCCTAATCTACAAAAGGTCTACTTACTGCACCCCCCAAAAATGAAATAAAATATAAAATATAATAAACACTATTACAATAGATATAAAGGTACACCCAACCAAGTACCCCCTCCAAGTTTCCTGAGGGGCAAGACCACGTCATCCCATTATGTTTGAACCATGGACATAGTTGGCTGGTGTTCAGCCAGTGTTCATTATATTACCAAGTAATGTAAACATTTTTAAATTACATTTCTCTACAGTATCATTACAGTGTCATTATGGTATATTTTTATCTTTAAGTCTACTTTTTTTAAGTTGCAATGTGTGTTGCTGGTTCCTCTTAAATATATATAAATTTGATCACAAAAAAGAGTTTAGTTTTTTGTATATTGACAGGTTCTATTGCTACTCATCTGAGAGGTTTATGCCTTTTTTTCTATTATAACCAGAGTATCCATTCAATATTAAGGGGACTGTGCATCTTATGCAGAGGTTATATACCAGGGGAGAAAGTGGAATATTCACAACACACTTACATCAAGATCAGCATACATGTATTCTCCATGCTCAGCAGAATGGTTGGCTCATACTAATGAGCAGGGAGAATACATGTCCAACACTAATGCCAGTTTACTGCCAATATAACAAATCTTAATTTTCAGTATTACCAAGTGTGTGAAGCACATGGTAAATGGATCTTTATTGTGCTTTTTCTTGTCTTATCAAAAGAAAGACACAAAGCACTTTACAAGTCCCATTTTTTTTGCACCATCCACATACTGATGGAGCAGCCATCAGGGGCAATCTGGCAGTTCAGTGACTTGGTCAAATACACTTTGGCATACAGACTGGAGGAGCATGGAATCAACCAGTTAGTGTATGACTCATCTACCTCCTGAGCCACAGCTGTCCAAGTCTGCCTCATACGAATAAATATATTTAGAAAGTGTGTTGTCACAGTAATACTTAATGTACTATAACCTCAACATTAACCTGATATCTGACTGACCTCGCAGGTTGGGTCTTGAGACACTGCATAGGCCACATCAACCTATTTCATTGAACAAAAACACAATCAATCTTTCTGCTGAATGATAGGTTTACATATGTTGTCATTACCTTATCAGAGTGATAGAGAATTCAATAAAGAAGAATCAATAGGATAAATGTTTTATCCATGTCTGTTGTTGTAGCCTCATGTAGGGGCTACACAGGGGTGACAACGTTTAGGTAGTACACCGACAGTATATCACAGCCTCCATAAAATAAAGATTTTATGATAAAATCTTTCAGACAATCAATAGCAATCAAGGGAATAGATCAAGAGAGTGTGACATGTTAAAATAGAGGAAGAGCTGGAAAGGATCTGTGTGAGCCTTGCATGACATTATACATTCTCTGTAAGAGCATATCAATCACTTTGTAGTCAAAAAACTAGAAAGGCAGAATTTTTTCTGTGATTAAATGAATTGAATTAGACAGACTATGGTTAATGAGAAATCCTTCGAAACAAAACGGTAAGTGCTACTTTTTAACATCAGAAAGCCATTTATCATAAAACCTCTCCCCTCAAAATGCTAATGAGAGGATTTCCACTATTTATACTAAAATTGCTCTTCAAAACTACTATGATAAATCTGCCCTACTGGCCCACTTAACAACTGAGTCAAGTACTTGAATAAACTTCCCTGGACTACACCACAACACAGTAAAAAAACAAATATTGTGAGAATTAGGTGGCTATTGATAAAAAAAAAAACACTGACCTCACTATACTTGTCTTTAAAGGAAGCGTCAATCAGCAAGCTGTGGTTGACTTGTCAATTGCAGGCTGAACACCTGATAAAGACAACAATTGGGAAAGACGAGGATGCTGTTTATACATCCTCAGACAGGACGGGGCAGGCTTTGCCCTCCAGCCACAAGTCCCCACAGCCGTGATGACTGAGGAGGATGGAGTCTGGGCAAGAGGAAGTAAGTAGACAACAGTTGTGCCTTGTCTGTCTGAAGCTTGGGTTAAACACGGTCCCTGCACTTCCATGGTTTTTCCATGGTCAGAGGAAACCTGACACCCCTCTGTGTTTGGACTGTCCCTGACAACCTGGATGTCGAGTCTGATAAGAGCAGAAGAGGTGTTTGGTGTTCAGACTGTGAGGAGCTTCTGGCTGGGATATTTCCCTTTTACAAGTCAAATAACAAAAATACATCAGTTCTAATTTCTGTTCCCACTACTAACAACACATATGGGTGTTTCTTCAACTATGATCCGTTTTGACTCTTACAAATTAAGAAAAAAATGTACACTTCTTGGAATTTTAATTTTAACCGTCTCAGTCTGTAATTCATACAAAATTGCATATATGTGTTATTTTAAACTGCAACATGTTCATTTTTTTGGTTTTCATGCTTTGTTGCTACAAAATATCTATAGTGCAACATTAAGATAAAGTTCATTTGATATACATTTTTATAAAAAGTTAATACATCTATATTAATTTTCATCAAGCCTTGTGATTAAATTAAAACTGGATTTCATTGTTTTTCATTTTCGGAAAAAATATAGAAAACGTAGAAAATGAAACCTAAGCTATCAGTTCTATCACTAAATATAAAATGCATTTTGCAAATAACATTTTAATGACTAAAATAATACAATAAGTACATAGTATTTGTATATACTGTGTGTACAGTAACAGACACTAAAAGCAGTCTCAGAGATAGAAGTATCACAGAAAAGACTGGGTCAAACTGATTTTGATGTTTAAAAAATATGAAGAATTAACATTGATTTGGCCTCAATACTAATACACCTCAACAAAACCACTAACAGCATCTCACCACCGCACTCTGTTCACACATCACATCTTTCTTTAGCTGTTTTATGGTGCATTGAAATCCTTTAATTTGAAAGACAAAGGAACAGGCTAATAAATTAGTCATTATTAGTTATTGCAGATACATCTGTGTCAGTGCACAGTCTAAAAGTATGTCACCAAAAGCAGTGATTTGTAGTAGAATGACTGATTGGTTCTTATGGATCTGGATTCTTAAACCATACCGAAATCATAGTGTGCCCCCCCGAATTTCTTAATACGTCCTCTTAATAGCTGTTTGGTCAGCAACAGTGGTGGGTAGGAAGCTGACTAGTACATCACACTGAGGGGTCAGATCACAGACTCATATTAGAAAGCAGAGTTAATCTTGGCAGCAAGGTCAAACAGCTTCCAGATAGCCACCTACCCTGGAGACTTGCCAGTCTCTAATTGATATGTTGTACTTAATGTTGTGATAAATTTCTTGCACAGGTCAGATGTTACATGCTGCCTAAGCAAAGGTCAGAAGGGCAGAGGGGGTGGAGGGGTGGCCTGTGGACATGGTAACTAAAGCAGCAACAATCCATCCTCTTGAGACCCACAGTCTGCAGCACAGCTGGTTCTAAGGATCTGATTCTAAATTCTATACCTGCATCAGGTGGTAAAAAAACTGCTCTATGTACAGTATATTAACAGCCACAAGTATTTCAGTATTAATGGATGTATGTTAATTACAGTTTAGCTTATTTGTCCAGTTGATGTGATATCATCAAAGAAGATGTTATCAGTTATGTTTCCTTGAAATGTTGTCAAGTAGGAGGACGGTTGTAGTACTGAATATATTTTTTTAATTGAATATACAGGTCTATGGGCCTGAACCTCATTTGGCTTCATAGCATTGGAGGGTGAAAACAGGGTTACAGAGAATTAGTTGATTAATTAATAACAGCACTAACAGCATCACACTGTGATGAAATTTAAGTGTGCTACTGAATTGAATTGGTTCTGCTGAGGTTCCGATTCCTCTACTGTTGTTGTTGTGTTCATTTTCTTCCACTCTGTGCATTAATTTGCATAACAAATAGCTGGGCTGCTATACTTGAGGCAACCATTCAGATGTAAATGAAAGTGTGCCCCTGTATGTGGATTGTCATGGTCAGAGTGAGACATTTCGTTGCCCAACTGTCTTATACGACATCAGCTGTGACATTTAACATGATTGTGCTTTTGTGATGCTGAGGGAGCTGACTGCTGGAGAGAAATGAACAGCTGTAGGATCTTCTAATACCCATAGATATGTTGATCACCTATAGGTCTGGTGGGCCATAAACAAGTAGGACACACATGGAGAAATCCAGGCAACAAGACTAGTGGCCACCCATCAGATGGAATTGCTTGTCATTAGTTGTTTATTGGGTAGTTTGGCATGTTAACTGTCAGTGAGATTTTTAACGTTCTGCCATTCAGTGGATTGAGGAGAACTATAGGTAACCAGGCTGTGTAACATGAAACAAAAGCATACACTTTCCCACCATATCACAGCCTCTTATCTCATTATGTGGGCATAACAAATGATGACACTAACAGTGAGATTATGTTCATGTCTATCAAATCTCAATCATTTCTGGACTGATATCTTTGTCCCAGATTATTGATCTTACAAAAATAGATAAAGTATGAGCAGCTTTTACTGTCCCCAGAATGGGATTTTCCATCAATGTTCTGAATTGCTGATCCTGTTCTTTTTAGTATTTTTAAGTCTTGAAAACAATCATAGATACAATATATCCCGATAATACTACGATTATAGTTTTACTTAAAAGAATACATCTAGTGGATTGTGATCCTGGATAGTGAACATTATGGTGGATCGTGGATTGTGGTGGCAGTTGATCATAGATTATGATAATGACTAGATTGCTTAGATATACACTGCTCAAACATATTAAGGGAACACTTAATTTTAACAATATAACACCAAGTCAGGTAAACTTCAGGGATATCAATCTGTCCATTTAGGAAGTACAAGTGATTGTGAATGGTTTTGCATGTGGTGGCCACAGACAATTGCTCTCGCCTTATCCTTTTACATTACATTACATTGCATATAATTAAGCTGACGCTTTTATCCAAAGCGACTTACAAACCCAGAACAGCAAGAATCATGTAAGTACAATAAGTCTTCAAAAAAGCCAAACTACAAGTTCTACGTGTAAGTGCAATCCTTCCTGACTGATTCTTCTCTAGTTTATTGTTCTGCTAGTGTCCTTGTGACTACTGGTAGCATGAGCAGGTACCTACAGCCTAATCAGTTTGCACAGGTAGTCCTCCAGGAGGGCACTTCCTAACGTGTGGTCGCAAGAAGGATAAAACAGAATGTTGTTGTTGTTTATGTTTACTATGTTTACTGAGACTTTTTAACACAGACTGAACAATGTTTAATTACGATTTATTGACATAGATAGAATTTATGGCTGAGATGGCAGAGAGTCGCAGAAGTTACCAGTGGATGAGACGAGCCCTTACTGCCTCCATGGCACGTGTCCACCCGTCACTCCTAATGAGCTAGACCCGATAAACACCCGTGACTAGTGCGTTTGACCTGGGTAAGAATGCTGATTGTTCCTTTTCACACTATACACAAAAGCCTGTTGTTGGTGGTTGTTTGTGGGTTTTTGTTTAAGTGTGAAAGAGAAAGTGTTAAGCATAAAGATGCTGGCACATATTCTGTCCCAGAATATACCAATTATGTTACTTATTTATGATGATGTACATGATATTATATATCCTGTCATGTGACCCTCTAAACTTAGTATGGAAATATTTAGCCTTATTTTGGAAATACATGATGATGATGATGATAAAAATACTGTACATAACAGAATTGGCTCAAGAAATGTGCTACATTTCACATTTTTATAGGAGACATTTTTAGAAAACTTTTACACTTTTACAAACTATTACACGTAACATTTGTTTACGCTCCGTTTTGTTTGTGTGGTTCAATATGGATGTAATTCCCTCATCAGTTCAGTGATACATATTTTTGTATGTCTTCATAGGAATAATATTACAGACTCTTACATCCTGACAACAGAATCATAACACGAGAGAAAGCATGTCACTCCCAGTTCACTACATGTCAAACAAACAGCTCAAACAAACATCAAACGGGCAGCCAATGACCCACTCAGATTCATCCCCTTTGACACAAACTCTGAAATTATCCATAAAAAATAACACTAATCCCTTTTAAATAATCCTAATCCTGTTCAAAGAACAAAAAAAGCTGAATAAATCCCTGAATAAAGATACATCTGTCAGTGGGAAGTGGGGGTGCAACTATTTCAGCAGAGCTGCTATAGAGGTGGGTTCATGTCATCCAGAGTAGAACAATTGGGTGAACAACTCCCCCGTGGCCCATATTCAGTTTAGAAGCCATGTGGCACAACAAAGCCAGTTCACCCTGCTACCGACCTCCCCTCGATCTCCCAGCAGCACATTGTTAACACTCAGCAAGCCTCTGCATTGACTTTGTGACCTCTCTGTCTGGTGGCTGCCGGTAGAGCCATATTATTAGCATCCATAAAGTGAGAGAAGCAGGGATTCTATCCATCTCCAGGTACTGTATATGGGAAAATTCATGCCTTTTGACAAATCCAACAATTTCCCAACACATATTAATTTGACAGGGATAGATAGACTAGTTGCCATAGAGAGATGTTAGACTATTAATAAATGGATCAAGTTGTTCACTTAGACACACACGCGCACACTCACACACACACATACAGGGCTGTGGCTGAGGGGGTAGAGCCGTCATCCTCCAACCAGAATGTCAGTGGTTCGATCCCATCTCCCATAGAACAAAAGAATGCTGCCCATAGATGCACTTTATGTATTTGTGAATGGCAATCACCTGAATTGAAAAGTCATCAAGACTAGAAAAGCGCTATATAAATACAGACCACACCCACACAGACACACAACTCTTACCTCTGTACCTGTGAAACAGGTCTTGTAAAACGATTACGGAGTGATCTGTTGAGTGCTGTTTACAGTAGCCAATAGTGCTGAATGTGCATCACATCCCATAAGCAGACTTGACGGTAACTAGCAGCTCAACATGAAAAGCTGAAATGATAGTTAAAAACTCCAGAAAGCATTAACACTGGACACGTAAACAACTCTGAGTGCAAGATGAATCATCATACACTTGAAAGGTGCCAGTATACTTGCATTGTCAAATAGATTCAAAGACTTGCAACCCCCACCTTTTCTTCCTTTAGGATGTTGCTTACACCTCCACTACCAAGGAGAGTGTAATTTCCTGCTATACACTATCTGCTACATAAATCCTGCCACACCGAGGCCTCACTTACAAATGTAAAAGCTGAATCTCTTGATCTGACTTGCAGCTCATCAGTCACATAACAAAGGGGAAAATGAGAAGTTTTTTTGTGGATGTGAATATTATATAACAACCTGAAAATTGTATTATTAAACATTTCTCAAGTGAAAAGTAGGGAAACTCACTGTGGATGGAAAGCACAATGCAACAGATCTGAGTGATTCATGAAAGTGATTCATAAGCCATTTTCAGATATGAAACTCTGGAAAATCTCAGGATAATGGGGTCCAAACTTTGTCCAGAGTTTGCCCTTCACTTATGAAGAATGCTGCAGGAGATTCTCCACTCAGCAGTGTTAACAAGAACAGTTGATCAACACTGACATCGGCCCTTATCACCAAAGGGTCGACGTTTTCTTCGTGTATGATTCCTTTTTTAATGCTTTTTTTCAGTTTTGCGTCTGTAATGTGTTAAAAATGTCATCAATATGCCCACCTGCTCACAGTAAATCCTCTTGATAATCTCCTGCTGTGTTGTCACATGGGCTCATTCGGACATTATTCTGAATTTTTACAAGGGGTTCAGGAGGAGAAACTCCAGAGATTGACCAGACTTGTCCTCTGACTTGAGCAGTGCAGGTCTGAAAGGAGCAGATAGTTGCAGGAACACTTGCAATACTGTTGCTGTTTATGATCGCAATTGAGAAATTCAGCCCAAACATGCTTTCTATTCACAGGTAGGTATTTTATTTATTTTGTTGTAATCTGAAGTTTAATTGCAGTTATTAATTTAGCATAAAGTCTGTTTACATTTATATTGAAAACATAACAATCCAAAAAGAAAAATGCAGGACTGGATCTACCGTACTAGAAAGTGAACATGAAACAATATCTAATTCCTCTTCTAGCCTCGTCTGTCTCCTCTGATTATAATCTACCACTCATCTAACATCCCAGTGAGCGTCTAATTAGATCTTTCAACTTGTGTGCTTGTGCTGACCTCTAGGGTGAGACATCAATCTATCAAATTGTCTGGCATCTCCGACCTTGCTGGGCTGAGAGTGTCTCTGCACCCATTTACCATGAAAATCAGGTTTCCTGAGGGGCTTACATTTAATCTGAACATGATCTCCACAGCAAGGAAAGACATGAACATGGGAGATTCCGCTGATCTTCTCTTTTCAGTAAACAGTAATATGTAATGATCGCATACAGCTAATACTATAAATAGCATAATTCTTATTGAAGACATACAGTGTATAAACCTAGCATAAAGCTCTCATTTATCATGGGTACAACAGAGGATTTACAAAAATGTGTAAAGGTGCTGGAGGAGATTGGTTCACAGTACATTTTCACAGTAGCTTCTTTATCACACATTCCATCAGACATATTCATCGGTTTCATGTGACACAGAGGCTGTGATAGTGATTGTAAAAAGCAACTGATTAACAGTCAAAGATAATATGTTGACTTAAGAGTCACTATTTCTGTAAATTGACTTTACTTTATTTAAAATTTGTTTGGCAGACTGCCTCTCCAAAAGAGAAACATAGACACAACCCCAGATCCATTAAAGGATCCAAATGGACTTATAACTGAAAATGAGAATTGTACTCATCGATGAACCCCTGCTTATACATTCCCCAGTTTGAAATACCCAGTTCCCACTGTGCCCCAGTCCTTTTTTTTTTAGCTGGTGAAGTGTGACTGCTAGCATCAGTAACATTAATATTTCCCAGAATACAGGCCCTTTTCCAACAGGAATAAATGAATCAGTGCAGCACAGATGGGCGTGTTAGACTCTAACCAGCCTACTATGGTAAAAATGTGTTTACAATGACAAATGGCAGAGTCTGTGATTCAGATTAGTGAGGTGGTGCTCAGGCCTGTTTGATGAACCAGAAAATTAAATTATTACTATTGGGCTTCTATCGACTGCACTGCTGGTGACACTCTTGCTTCATTCCAAAGGTTAATTGGACTTGAACCCAAAAAATCAAGAGGTTAAGCAGGGTCAGTGTGACAGCAGGTCCTTCTGGGAACAACCCTCTCAAATGGCTGCTAATCAGATTTGTCAAGGGGCTTTCCTTATGATAATGCTTCCATATGCATCTCTGTTGTTGTTGCAGCACACCATGGTATTGATTCTCATATAATAACATTATCCTTGCCAGCTGCAGGAGGGCAATTATATTCACTTATTTGCAGTGAAGAAAATACAGCTTCCCTGCTGTTTCCCTGATATTTCTATTGGTGTTTCGTGACAATTTATTGATGTTTGTGTGTGTGGCTAAGACTTTTCCCATTTAATCTCTGCATGAAAAAATGGGATGCCTTTCTCTTTTTAGGATGCAATTAGGACTTTCAAGGAAAATGTCTGTGTAAGGCATGATTGCTATTGGCTCAGCTTACATAATACAACAATCTGGTGATGACAATCATCTGTGATACAATCATCATCTGAGGAATAAAGAATGACTGCACCTGATTCATTTTATGAGGAAAGGCCTGTTATTACCCTTCAAGCAGGAACGTGTGTGTGTGTGTGTGTGTGTGTGTGTGTGTGTGTGTGTGTGTGTGTGTGTGTGTGTGTGTGTGTGTGTGTGTGTGTGTGTGTGTATTGATGCTTTGCCTTGACATTATTATGATTTGAGTAGCAGATGATAGATAAGAAATAACCTTAACACTTAAAATTCTGTAATAATTGACATTTATGCATATTTAGATGTTCACAAAATATAGAAATAACACATCCTTTTAAGAATTGACCAGAATTAATTAAACAGTGAACTGATTTGTATTGGAAAGCACAATGTTACATAAAAAATAAATGAATATGAATATATCAACAGTGCTGGTGTAGCTATAGAATCCAACCTAGTCTGTGCTTGTGTGACATTGTGACTCATCTCAGAACTTACTTGGTACTTCAGTTCTTTACTACTTCCTGTCTTTTCCCTTTTCATTTGTTCAAAATATCAACCACATCTCTGAGCTCCACAGGCTTCTTCCTGTCTTTATCGAATTACAACCTAACCAGCTCACTTTTAGCCAATCAATACAAGATTTAAGATCAATTTTTAAGAAAAACAGATATCCAACCTCTTCGTAAAATAAGGTGTTTTCTTTTTCTATCAATTTATTCTCTATCTTTCCTCAACCCTGAACTCCTTTGCCACTGCACAGGCTTTCTCTCTCCTCCTCTATAAATATTTGCTCTTCACTCTTCCACCCTTCCTTCCTTCTTTCCATCAACTCCTAGCCCCCGTCCTCTTGCTTCCGCATACAATAAGATTGTTTTCTTATCAGCTGAATGTGGTAGGCTGCCAAAGCGTTGTTGTCCCTTGACTACACCATTGACTACATTAGAAACTTCTAAGCCATTCAGAAGAAAAAAAGAGAGTGAATATCAGAGTAGAGCAAAAAAAAGCGGTTGACTCCGGCCCCCTAGCCAGTAGAAGAGTTTGTCTCTCTGTTTTCCCCCCCGGTGCATTATGTTTGATGTCACAAACGCAGTGAAAAGTGAGGCACTCTCTCACCTCGCAAACTAGTGTGTTCGCCCGAGTATCATGTTTCCATCACTGCCGATTGGAGCCGGAGCCAGTTAAAACCCTCTGTCTACTGCAGAGTCATTTGACCCAGGAGTGAATGCTGACTGAATCCAATCCAATTGCAAACAAAACCCGGATATTACTAGGTGTTAGTGTTTTTTTTTTTACCAGTGGCAAAGGTGGAAATTGTAGCTTGGTAAACACTAACTGGTGACAAATGAAACTAAAATTTCACTCAGTAGATATCCCATAAAGTCCCATAAATATACCGGATATTAATCATCAAGAAAAATGTCAAAAGAATGTGTTCAAGAAAGTGAAAAAAAATCCTGGGTCCACATCAAATTTCTACCTTCTTGGCCCATCTAAAAATTTGAGTAGTTTTAGCATATTCCTGCTGAAAAACAAACAAACAATATAGCAAGAAACTATGTTCTTTAGCGAGACATTAAGAACAGGTATGGTCAGACAGTTGGTGGGTGACTTTCATCTAGGAGATTGGGAGTTTGAGTTCAGTTGTAGATTTGCATTTAACATGTTTGTTTAACTGTAACCATGCTCTTTATCGAACCAAATCACAGCTATCATACATCGTACAGATGTTTTTACAAAGAAAGACTTTGGAGAGAAATGTTGGCTGAGTTTTGCAGAATCATCTAATATTGGAAATGTACTGTATTTGGCTAAAGAAAGATTTTTTTGTGGTGGAGGCTGACACATTCCCCTGCTTCTTGTTTTTCAAACACGTGAGTCTGAACACACTCTAGACCAGAATGTAAACTACACAATTAGAGATGAAATTTAAGTTATTCTCATCTATCTTCTTTAAAATGGTCACAGTGCTGTTGCAAAAATGTGCCAAACAAGAACTAAATAAACCACTGCAAGGAGTTAATTCTTATAAACAATTATAAAAAAAAAAGTCTAACCAAATGAACCAAAACATATGGCTCTAGAAAAACTATTTGAAGAATATAGAATAGGCACTATTTCATATTAATAAAATAAACATGTAATGATGCTCCACAAATCACATTTTGGTGTAGTGTGCAATATGTTCTCACAGCTGAGAAGAATCAGGGACCTGCCTCCACTGCCTACAAGACAGTACACTGAAGCACATACAGATACACTGGCATCTCTGGTCTGATTATAACAGCAGGAATGGGGGCTGCAGGGTGATAACAGTATATTCCTCTGCTTTTATTTTCAACTTCTAAACTTTATTTAAATGTAATTTTTGCAGTTAGACAGCATGACCACTAGATGACACCACGAGATAACATCCCCTTTTATTATTATCTTTTTAAATGTTGTGGGTTGAATTAACGTTTTTGTTTAGTACATAGAGTAGATTTTGTACTTGCCTCTGTTATATTTCTATCTATAGCCCTGCTGCACAAAAACAAAAGGGGCAAGCATCAGGCAGTGGCAGCACTTTGCATTCAGCTGTCTACCACTGATACATGTACAGGATATACAGTCGTAAACCATAGACTGTATGGATGCAAATGCTATGTGAAGGGGTCATCCGAGGCTGTTGTAAGATGGTGACGGTTTTTGTACAAAAGCTAATATCATAGATCCCCCTTTGGATAGCATGGCACAGTGTAATAGAGAGCAGACATATCCCATGTCATGTTTAAGAACATATATAGACAGTAAGCCTCCAAAGTCATCACTGGGAACCATGATGAAAGGAGGAAAATGTTATAGCCCTTCTTACTTATTTTCTCTTTTCATTAGTGGAGGACCTGGATTAATTTCCAGGTAATTGTGTTTGCTGTGCTATCCACTACCTTTTAAAAGCTAAAAGTGTTGCTTTTTTTTACTGGAGTGTTGAACCCAGAATGCAGGACAGACTCAAATAGGCAGTTTAACAGTTTGTTGAAAACTTAGAATAATAGTGGGATTCACTGTGGGCAGGCAGAACAGCGGTGTGTGGCAGTGAGGGGTCCAGTGGCTCAGCAGACGGGAGAGGGGTGTAGTGAAGGCGGCTGACGAAAGGCAGGCTAGCAGGTGGTAGCTGATCAGGAGCCGGCAGGTTGGCAGGCAGGGATGGCTCTGAACACAGGGAAAACAGTACGTTAGATACGAGCAAAAGCATAGTAATATATCGTCGAAGTCAGACGTAGCTACCACAGTAGTGGACGGAACGATCTGGCAAAGAGGTTGAAGTACTGCAGGAGGTGATGAGGGGATGAGCGTCAGGTGTGCCAGCTGCCAGAGCTCAGGAGCAGGAAGCCACCACCACGCACACACACACACACACACACACACACACACACACACACACACACACACAGAGAGAGAGACAAGGGGGGTGGGAACACAGGGAAAGGTTGGAGGAGAGGTGGAGACAAAGACAAAAATACATAACAATACTCAAAAGTACTCATATTTAGTTTCATATTTACTGGAAAATGAATTCAATTAAAGGACCATTCTTTTTCTGTTTTTTGCCTGTTTTATATCATTATCATTTTGTCTGAAACAGGTATTGGATTCCATTGTGTTCTTGAATGTAATGAATTTCACAATGAATGCAATGTTTGTTATCAGGGTTAAATTTGTGTGGAAATCCAAAGAGAAGAGCAGATGAATTTGAAAATTCTGCCAAGCGCTACAACAAAGTATTACACTTACTGTATGCAATCCAGTGAAAAACAGTATATCAGAAAAAATGAAAAACAAAAACCAAAGCATGCAAAACAAATATCTCTAATAATCTCTTTCATTGCAAACACAAGGTGTGACAAATAGGAGCTCAGTCAAGCAGAACACATGTAGCATACTGGTCATCTGTGCATAATGTTAAAGTCCTGTGTATTTTAATGACCTTTGTGACAGTCAGGTTAATTTTCATTGTCCTGAAATACAGAGCACCAAAAAGGTTACATCTGACAAACGAATGAGTTGTGGAAATTAAAGCAGTGTATTTATGCAGAAATCTGTGGATGCAGGGTGCTGTAGTCGCTTAAGCTCTCCCAATCCCTTTTCCATTCTCTGAATGTGCTGCATATAAAGCAATCCATTAGTCTTAGCTTTACCAGAGATTTTAAGTGGACACCTGTCCATTAAGACCATCGTTTCAGCAGTAGCTCATCTCTCAAATTATTTGCCCTGAATTAAATTGTCCCAAATGTAATGGAATGCATATTTATAGTATTTTCTTCCCATTTCTGCCAGCCAGAACAGTCCATCTCATTTTATAACTTAAAAAAGGAGCGTCTACTTCATATTAATATTTTGTTTCATACAGATTTCCTCGGAAGGTCGGTGATGCAAAGAGACTTCCTGGATCTGAGCTGCAGCTTCAACAGCATTTACACAAGCGGGATGTGAAGTGAATACTCTCAGTCCCAGTCAGACAAAGGAATCCCAGTTGTTAGAATAAAAAAGATCAGATGGTGTAAAAATGAAAAGGCACGGTATGGACATCTCCAACGACAGTATTTCACAGAACATATTGTGCCTATGATACTTCTGAACAGATTTTTCAAAGTTATATTTAGATCTGTCTACTCACTATTAATTGATTATTTTTATGCATATATTTTACTGTATAAAACTGAGTCACAATTTGTATTGTTTCATTTTAATGAAATTGTTTTATGCATTTAAAAGTGCTGATGGTATTTTCAACTGAGTAGTACACAAACTGCTTTTTAAAACTGTGGTGCAGTTTGGTTGTTTTGGGGTTAAAATACTTTTCTCAATCTCACTGTTCAATATTTGGCATGTCGGTGGTACTATTGTTCATGATCTCGGAGAGTTCAAACTTTAAAGGAATTTGAAATGAATTTAGTCTTTGTAAAGACAACATTTTTGTCTTTATCTTATGGGATGGATATATTTTGTTTTTAGCATTTTGTTTGTCTCAGCACTGTATATCCACATCTGGAAAAGAGAGTCGTGCTAATTCCAGTAGTTTGTCAGCTATGACTGAAGAGGGTTTGTGACACAACTGGTATAATTTAGCTTCAAAATATGAAATGACAAAAGCATTTCAGGAAATCTTTCGTTCCATATCATCTTGAAAAAATCAAACTGAAATTAAAATTGGATTTCAAATTGTGTTTTTTTTTATTTGTAAAACATCTGTATGCAAGGTCTTGGATCTTGGCTGTGAGCAATACAATTCAACATGATGAATGATGTTAGCTGATCTTACATTATGTAAATTCTTATATGGAATGATATTTCCTCTTATAGATTATCAACCATTGCAAATGTCTTGTAAGATGATTCCACGATGTAGTAAAATTATCAGGGAACAACATTCAACAGTTTGTAAATCTCAGAAAAATGGTTATTAGTTGTTGAATTATTTTTGCACACATTAGATAAAAAAGGTTTACTACTTCAGTTAGCTGGAAGAACACGCTGATAGCTAACATGCAGAATTTGATGACTTGAAATGAAATCATGTTGAGAAATAGGGGAACCATAGGTGTGTGTATCTGCATTTGTAGTTTTGAAAGCATGTATAGATCAACTGACACTTTGCATATTAATCAATGACAAAACAGAGACACCCACAGCCTCATCTCCAAAGCAGTGGTGTCGCCTTACTGGGGTCTAAATCAGGAAGGAGTGGCCGTGGCAATGATAAGATCGAACGCCTCCTGGTTCCTCCTCTCTCTTCAGGGTTTTCCTCTGAGCACATTATGGCAATGAGTTTGAGGCTTAAAGGGCCGGTGTGTCAGCCCGGTGCCAGAGACATAAGCCCCAGTCATTCCATCAAGCCTGAAATTAATTAAACAAAGCCCAGCCTCAATCACGAGAGTGCCTACCAACACTGAATGCTAGGAAATAAAAGGTATTGGTTTTTTTTCTTTTTCTTTTTTCATTTGTTTTCTTTTTAATGAGTGCAGTGTTTGAGGGGTGACTGTGCTCTTATTTACATATTTTTTACACCTTATTTCACAGTGAAGTTATAAAGTGGCAACATTCAATGTCAGATCTGTAACATATTATGTGTATCCAGCTGAAACAAGAGGACATGGCATGAGGAGGTACTTTTCTTAAGAGTACAGCTTGCATCCCAGCAAATGAGCAAAATGATTCAGTGCTTCCTGTACCTTGCGATTGGGAAATGGGGACATGGTTCTAATTTCTCAATAATATATCAGGGAGAAGCAACATATAGCCCACGGTACATTCCAAACACACACACACACAGAAATGAATTTATATTACATCTTACAACAAAATTGTATTTTCTACATTACTCACCTTACAGATACTTATATATATATATGTGTGTGTGTGTGCGTATGTGTGTGCGAAATCACAAGATGAAGGAGACAGTTGAACCCCCAGCTTTCCATAGTGAGTTGTTTTACCACTGTCCACCATGAAGGATCAAGCAAGCACCTCTGAATAAGGGTGGGGGGGGCGTGTGTGATGGGGAGGGGGGTTGATGGATAGCTGCTAACCACCGGGCCTGGACGCCTCACAATCCAGGTATAATTAACAGCAGCTATTTAATCGAGTGCCGGCTGCCAACAGAGAGCAGAGGGAGGAGGCTCAGGCTGTATGGCCTGGGAGGGTTTGCAGCTTTGTAGCCTCTGCAGGATTTGTTTCACCTCTTTGTCTGCACAGCCTAAGTGGCCTGACAGGCAAACTGTCCCCCAACCTGGCATTGTTATCTGGCTGAAATGGACCTAGTCCAATTGCATGACAAGCTCTGTCTCGGTTCATATATCCACTCCCTCTGCTCTCTCTCTTTGTGCACATTCTATTTGTTGTAATCATGTACAATGTATGATGTGCTACCAGAATATAGCAGAAACCTTTTTCTACCAGCCTAGATGAAATAAAGCACCATACTGAGGAAAATAAAATACGTTTGCATGCTCTACAAAAATGTATTAAAAATTATAGATTGGATAATTAATGTTGGTCTAAGTATGCTGCAGGGTTTTTAAAGTGTTTTTCTTCCTTCCGTGCAGAAAATATATCCATTTACTAAACTAGAGTATGAAACAGTTTTCAGAGAGCTGTCACTTGAGCTTTGTTGATTATTGCTCTTCCCTGCTTTTATTGTTGTGAAAGTTGGGTCACAACAATTGTAGACTGGAAGTTAGGGTTGTACGAACGCTTCTAACTGTTGTTTCCAGGAGCAAAGCATGGTTAAAAAGAGCCTCAATTGCCAACTCACCCTGTGAACACTTGTTTGTTAACACAGATTTAAATATTATAAATACAAATTATAATCAAAGGCACCTATGATATGCAGATAATATACGTTACAATACAGTGATGGGGAACATTTTCCTGAAAGTACAATTCAGCAGAGAATTTAAATAATGTACGATAGTTGTAAGATGCTTTATTTTTTTATTTTCTTCTTTGTTTGTCTGTGTCATTAAAATTATTATAAAAATCATTGAATGTTTCATGTTTAACAGGATATATTTGATGTGATCCTGTCTAGGCTGCTCATCTTATTTAGCAGATATCAATAAATGGAAGAGCATGTACAAAAGAAGCTATTTTTAGCATTTCCCTCTTGGTGCCGGCATGTCCTTCTTACTCCCTATGTTGCCCTTGTTTCATCCCTTGTTGGGATTGATTCCTTTAGACTCTAAGTGTATGTTGGAAACAGTCTTTGATTTGTCAGCAGGTGGGATTATCATGCAGAAAACACTGCTTCGTTTGTCGGGGGGGGGAGCGTTTCAAGTTACACACTTGGAAAACAGTTACTCTCAGGTCCTGTTTAGATCCATGATTACCTCCCCTGCACAATCAAAGTAGTTATAATGAAAATGCAACAAATCACCATAGAATCCCTGGTCTTTTGTCTGGCCCACCTCCACCCCACCCTTTCCCTGTGCACTGAAAGAATGGCTCTGACATTTCAGCCAGGGAGTGGAGAATAGAGGCAGTTTGTAATGTGTGCAGCCTTGCCTTTTCTTTCTCCCCTTGTAGTAGTACTTAAGTGTCATGTTAAGCCCAAGGCAGTGAAGACGCTCATTGACCTACTCTGGCTCACAGTTTGTGTTTACTGTATTCAGTGCTGGCTAAAGCACCAGTGGAGCCCCATCTCTTATCAGCACATAAAGTCGAAAAGATTGGAGACTCAAATTTCCCCTTCCAGCCAATGTTGGTTTTCCATTGTCTGTGTCTGACAATAGTTTCACATACCCCAGAGCTTGAGTTTCTCTCCTCTTTATTTTGCTGCATATTACCCTCTGTGTGAGTGCTGGGTATTTGCAAGCCAATAACAGAGTTGCCCAAAACAGGCCCCATTGCTATGGGGATGGGGGTGCCGTTACTAGATCACCAGGGATGCCACACTACCAAGGTGATTACTGTGTGAGCTGTCATCGGTGGGCCGCCACCAATGTTTAAACAGACAAGAGAAAAAGAATTCAAGTCCTCTGAGCTGAAACTTACAAATAGTCTTTCTCCATCTATACAGTACTCATTGTGTTTCAGTAATAAAACTACTACTAAAATACTTAAGTACTGTTTAAGGTACTTTTACTTTGGGTATTTTCATTTAATATGAATAAGTTTGCTTCATACAAAGGATTTTATTTTTCATCAAAACATATGATCAGATTACCAAATACTGTATGATCCATTGTGTAATTTAATGTTTCTAATGAGTATTCTGCATAATTAGCAATTTGGGTATACATCTTCTTGAGAATAAATTAATCCAGGTCTGTAGGCCAGCAAATTGACATTGGGTTTAGGTTTGCAATAATCAATTATCCTCATCTGCACTTGAATCTCTAGATAAATTGATTAATTGTATGGTAATGCATAAAATATGAGAACATAACTGGAAAAAAAACAGTTGCTGTAACCTTGAACCCCAGACTGACTTCCGTGTAAGACAAAGAATAGCATTAAATCTTCAAAACTGAGAAGCTGCAACTAGGTAATGGCTCTAATTATTAATTTGACTTAAGTGAAGTACTTCTTCCATCACTAGAATTTGGTTCACATTAAAAATAATCTTAGGTTTTTTCTTTGTGTCATTTTCCAGCTTTGCTCATTTCAGCCAGTAGAATAGTAGAATAGACACTAGCAGTGTGTTTTATGATTGTTCCAATACCATGGATATCACAAGCTGCCCTCCATCACTAAACAAAACACAAAGACATCTTCTCACAGTGCACATGAGTGCTGTATACTTCAGAGGCAGTGGGGGGAGCCATAATGTTAGCTAGTCTGGAAGAGTTGCTGCTGTGGACAGGTTGTGTGGTGTGTGGGGTCAGACGACAATGCTAAACAGCAGACTCGTGTTTTTCCACATATTCATTACCCTTTTTTCAGTGAAGGGCTGTCCTGGTGTGGCTTTTGTGCTGCATGTTCTCATACACATTGTAATTAAACTATTAAAAAACAATTAACTCAAATAAGGGTATATGGAAAAAAAAAAAGACGAGGGGGGGGTAGTTGGTTAAATGTCAACGATTGTTTAAATTAACATTAAATCTAAATTTTAAATTTCAAAACTAAACAAATCCAAATTATGCTTTTACTGAAATGTATAGCATAACAATCAATTGTTATTTGGGATAAATCACAACAACCTGCAATAAGACAGAAACATAATTTTTGAGTAAAAAAGTTTCATATTTAATGACCTGTATGTGGCTTATATGGATGAAAGCAGCATATCAAAATGGCTACAGAGGGGGAAAAAAGCCTATAATTGAAGTAAGTATATTATCAGGACAATATATCACAATGTATTCGATATCTAAAAAAATTATCTACAATATATTTTTTGTAGAAATTATTTGTTCCTGTAATTTTGTG
Organism: Hippoglossus stenolepis; assembly: GCF_022539355.2. Taxonomy (NCBI): domain Eukaryota; kingdom Metazoa; phylum Chordata; class Actinopteri; order Pleuronectiformes; family Pleuronectidae; genus Hippoglossus; species Hippoglossus stenolepis. Next base: position 850,784 of record NC_061491.1, read on the forward strand.
TCCACAAAAGTGGATCAACCTAATTTTGGTGGGATATCACTTTTCATTCCATTTATAAATATAAAGCTGTCTGAAGCAAACTGGAGACTGTACCGTGACGATTTATTAGGCTTCCAAAAGGAAAAGGTTGGTTCCATTGTTAGACATATATATTGCGTAATAACTTGTGGCTTTTATGTTGTGTTTTAGAACTTCCATGGTTTTGTAGTTTCTGACCCACATAATTGCTTTTCAGTTGTTTATGATTAGGTTCTAAGAGTTTTGTTGTAAACATGGAGTGAAGACTACTGAGGGAGCCTGAGGGAGACACCTAAACAAATTATTATCCCTCAATACACTCAAACACATTCAAACAATCTTACATAGATACTTTGATCAGCTTGTGAAAAGCTCTGGTTAATCAAAGAGAGTAAAAACAACAAGGTGCGAGCTGCAGGTTGGAGTGCAGCTTCAGAACAACAGCATGTACCTGAACAAAGCTGAGACACAAAGTGTTACTCAGGGTTTGTACCTGTCTCCTGTCAGTTTGTGCTTTCTTCCCTCTTTTCTCCCTCTTAAGGCAGAGATATACTTGCTGTTAACTACGTGTACGTGTGATGGCTGCTTCGCGTATACTGCGTCCATTTGGAGCGTCGGGTGTGCACGTCCTCAGAAATTAACTCTACACGTACGCCAGATGCAATATGTACTTGACCGGTAGGGGCAGTGTAGCGGTAGTATAGGCACTGTGTGGTGTATCATCAATTTCTCGCATTGACAGAACGAGAGAAACATACTCTCCATTGTCACGGCGTGCTTGATTTAGGGGCTTTTCAGACCATCTAGATGGTGCCGCTGTCTCTTTGAACAAATATAGTGACCTCCGCGAGTTGCGACATGTTTATTGTTTACATCATATAAATCCGGAAGTTCTATACAGTCTGATTTCTCCGGTATGCCCTCTAGCGTAGTACATCGTCAAGTATGTGAACAACTACGTTCACGACACAACCGGTTGTCAATGCGAACGCGTGTTTAAACAGCAGGTATATCTCCAACCTTAGTTTCCTTATTCTGTAGGTATCTCTGACTCCACAGCTGCAGGATCCAGATCTGACATTACTGAACACTCACCATCATCATTATTTACTTAATTTAATGATTCATTATTTTATTATTATTATGTATTGCATTATAATTTCTTTATTATTAAAAACCAGTCTGTGTTTAAAGAAAACAGTTGTTCCTGGTCTCACTCTATCCTCTCCCACTCACTTCTGTCCTCTCAACCCAACGAGTGGAGGCAGATGGGCACTCACACAGAGTCCAGTTCTTTTTGGAGGTTTCTTCGTGTTAAAAGGACATTCTGCATGTATCCAAGTGTTTGCTCATTAACTGTTGGGTTTTTATAATATTGTGAAGTGCCTTGAGATAAGGCATGTAGCAATTTGCACATATGTCAGCTAATTTACTAGATTGCTGGGTGCCAGTGGAAAATAACATCAAAAGTTTAACCAGGTTGACATATTTATTGAAAAGCCTTGTGTTTTATTGGAGCTTTATCAAATGCTGCAAAACCAAAAGGTAATTCAAACCAAACAACAAAGTGTCAGACACATTTTATTTTTCATCATCCTCCAAAACGACCCATGGGAGTAGTTTCTGATATGACACTGCTATCAGCCAAACTTCATTGTGATTCGGTGCCTTCCAAATCTAAAAGAATAACTTTTACAGTAAGATTCAACTTTGTCCTCTTGTGTAATTGAGCTCATAGGTTATCTCTTCAGCAGCTCCTTATTATTAGCCATAGAGATTATGATAGTAAATGTTCTGTATTTATTTAGTGCTTTTCTAGTCTTGATGACCAAAAGCACTTTACGTACGTATCACTCATATACTGTAGGCCCAAGGACACTTCGGCATGCGGAATGGGATCGAACTGCCAACCCTCTGGTAAGGGGACAACCCTCTCTACCTCCTGCACCACAGCCACCCATAAAATGATGAGAGCAAATGAGGAAGTCTGCAAAACAAAAAGCACAAATCTGAATCCTGGGAGGTTGCAGATTAACAAAGGGACTTCGCACAAGAGACCATTGTTGTGGTGCCTGTTGTGATATTCAAGTTGGTTTAATCTGTGACCAATTCAAAACTGTAGCCATATGTTTATTAATGTGACTATGACAAAAACAATCCCCTAGTATTAAAGGGGACATAGCATGCAAATTCCACTTTGTTAGTGCTTCTACAGGTTAATGTGGGTATCTGGCATGTCTACCAACCCAAAAACTCTGGGGAAAAAACACTCGCGCGTTTTGTTATGGTTCCTCTAAGTCAGAAACGTCATGCTTGAGTGACTCGATTGAGCTTCCTGGGTTTTGTGTCGTAACAATACACTGGAAGTCTCCCTACATGGCCTTGGCCCACCCCCCACCTCATCCCCCCGTCGCCCCCCGTCACGCCGGGTTTACACCGGACGCAGCGAGGCTGCGAGGCAGCGAGGCAGCGCAGCGCCGTTCCCAAGCGCGCAGCCACCTGGCTGTTCACACGGGACGAGCATTTCTCCGCTGGTCAGCCCGCGATTCACTCACATGTGGCATTTGTCTGGATCGTTGGGACTGGGAGGCTGCAGCAGCTGCTCGGGAGCGACCGCTCGCTCTCCCGTGCGTGAGCTGGAATTTGTGTCAGCGCCACACAGCCAGCAGTGTGGAAGACTTCCGCAGTGTTCAGCACTACTGTAACACCGGCCAAACACACCGAGCCCCCCCACTCGTTACGCCGGGGTACACCTGCAGGTGAATCTAAGAAGTCTGACTTTCTACGTGGATGGTAACAACTCTATGGACAATAGCGCTAGCGCATTAGAAAGCATGTGGCAAGTAGTGCTGCAACAGAGCTATACAATGCAGCAATGGAGCAAAACACCAAATTAGGGATCTCTTATGTTATTATAAGAAGTCTATAAAATATAATATTTTGGTTCATTATGAAACTATGGCAGGACAAATTACAATATTGCAGGCCACCAGTCTAGATAATTAATGGGAAACACTTGTTTGGTGAGATTGGCATTAGCCTTGACAGAGTTCTACGCTATCAGTGACTGGACAGAGTCTCCAGTTTATTTCTGAAATAATTCTCTTTTGTTTCCACCATCCACCCCAATTACCTCCATGCGCTGCTCATAAATGAAGAGATTTATTTAATTGGTGTCTCTGAACATAACCCAGCCAGTGATTATGTTTGTCACAACAAAATTATTTGTAAAAAAATTGTCATAATTTAGTTATTTAGAAGAAAACAGGAGTGCACACAGGCATTCTTAATCATCGTGTGCTGCTCGTTTACAAGCGCAGATGGCACTGACATGCTTATTTTACATAGTTTGTCTTTGCCAGGTAACAACTGGCATCCTCATTACATTACATTTCATTTAGCTGACGCTTTTATCCAAAGCGACTTACAAGTGCCTTCAACCATGAATGTACAAACCCAGAACAACAAGAATCAATCAAGTACAATTTGCTTCAAAAAAGCCAAACTACAAGTGCTACATGTAAGTGCCATATAAGTTCAACTAAATTCTTCGATCCGTTCACAGCACGGGACGCAAGTACTAGTGTTTTGAAACGTATGCGGGCAGCCACTTGTAACCAGTGAAGGGAGCGGAGGAGAGGAGTAGTGTGAGTGAACTTAGGTTAAAGACCAGTCGAGCTGCTGCATTCTGGATGAGCTGCAGAGGCCGGATGGCACTAGCAGGTAGACCAGCCAGGAGGGAATTACAATGGTCTAGGCGTGAGATGACCAGAGCCTGGACCAGAACCTGTGTCGCCTTCTGAGTGAGAAGGGGACGTATTCTCCTGATGTTGTGCAGCATGTATCTACAAGAACGGGTTGTTGCAGTAATGTTGGCAGTAAGGGAGAGATGACTGTCGAGTGTCACACCCAGGTTCCTAGCAGTCTGGGTGGGGGCTACCATGGAGTTGTCAAAGGTAATAGTCAGGTCATGGGTGGGAGAGCCTTTCCCTGGAAGGAAAAGTAGTTCGGTCTTGTCAAGGTTGATTTTCCGGTGGTGTGCAGACATCCACTGAGACATGTCAGTCAGACAGGCAGAGATTTGTGCTGCTACATGTGTTTCAGATTGGGGAAAAGAGAGGATTAGTTGGGTGTCATCTGCATAGCTATGGTGGGAAAAGCCAGGTGAGTGAATGACAGAGCAGAGAGAGTTGGTGTACAGAGAGAAGAGGAGGGGACCCAGGACGGAACCTTGAGGGACCCCAGTAGTGAGAAGTCAAGGTTTTGAACCAGGAGAGGTGGCAAAAGAGGAGAGACATTCAAATAATAATATTGTTTTCTTTTTTGGGGCTTCAAATTGGCCAAAATATTAGGTAGTGCAACTGTCAGAGCAAATGTGCATACTTAACAACTAATAAAAGTGTTACTTTAATGACAATAAGTTCAAAATAAAATCCTGAGGCAATATTTTATGTAAATTTTTCAAATCCCATTAATTTGAAAGATGTTGGAAAAAGTTGCAAATTAAAAAAATAAAATTCTAGGTTGGTTCAACTGTAAACAATGGACTTGTATTTACTTATATTGAAGTAGAAAAGTTTACAAGATGTTGCATCAGCCAGAGGACCCCATGTGACCTTTATGGCAAGTAAAAAGGTTTGGAGGTATCTTTCAAATATCAATAAAAAACATCAACTCATATGTAAGCTGGTACACTGTTCACGTCAGGTGGTACAACCAATGTAAAACTAGGAACATTTTATTTTATTTTAAAAGTATCTATATGATCTTAATAACAAGACCAAAGGCTGATTCTAGCATCTAAGTAACAACTTGTTTAATTTTAAATTAGTTGCAAAAGTCGGGGTGGCGCAATCAGTTAATCAGATGGACTTGCAAGGAATGTCAGTGAAAAAAGTGGGTTTAGACATATAATAGGTGTATCAAACTACAACATGACTAAAGCACGTTCAGTCAGAATCCATTGCTTTGTATTGAATTAACCTATTACAGTTCAATTTTATCTGTGCAGTGCCAAATCATAACATACATTATCTCAAGGTAATTTACATAGTAAGGATTACTGATATAAGTTGTAACTGATGTATAATCTTTGAAGAAACTACTGTACACAATGCGTGTGCTCCTCTGGAGTCTTAGTAAAAAGGAGGGTGTCATCAAGGAACACAGCAACAAAATGGTTCAGAAAGTCATCACTGACCAGGGCTTGAAAGATGGCAGAGGCATTAGTAAGACGGAATGGCATAACCAATTTATATATACACTGCCAGTTAAAGTCAGTTAAACTTCCAGGATATCAATCTGTCCATTTCGGAAGAACAAGTGATTGTTAGTCAATTTCACCTGCTTTTGTGCAAATGAAAATGACAACAGGTGCAATGGAGAGGCAAAAGCAAGACAACCACCAAAAAGGGAATGTTTGCATGTGGTGGCCACAGACAATTGCTCCTTATTGACTGATTCTTCTCTACTTTTGTGTTTTCTGCTAGTGTCCTTGTCACTACTGGTAGCATGAGGCAGTACCTGCAGCCCAATCAGGTTGCACAGGTAGTCCAGTTCCTCCAGGATGACACATCCACGTGTGGTCGCAAGAAGGTTTGCTGTGTCTCCCAGCACAATCTCAAGAGCATGGATGACCGGCCATTACACGAGGAGAGCTGGACAGGGCCGTAGAAGGGCATCAACCCAGCAGCAGGACTGGTATTTGCTCCTTTGTGCGAGGAGGAACAGGAGGAGCACTGCCAGAGCCCCACAAAATGTCCTCCAGCAGGCTACTGGTGTACATGTTTCTGACCAAACTGACAGAAACAGACTCCATGAGGGTGGCAGGAGGGCCCGACGACCTCTAGTGGGACCTGTGCTCACAGCCCAGCACCGTGCAGCTTGATTGGCATTCGCAAGAGAACACAACACAAGATGAAATCCTCAGAGCGATTTTCAGACCTTATGCTGGTGCAGTGGGCCCTGTGTTCCTCCTGGTGCAGGTCAATGCCCAACATCAGGTGGCCAGAGTGTGTAGGCAGTTCCTGGATGATGAAGGCATTGATCCCATTGACTGGCCCTCACGTTCCCCTGACCTAATCCAATTTAGCACCTATGGGACGTTATGTATCAGTGCATCCAACACCGCCAAGAACCATCCCAGACTGTCCAGGAGCTCACTGATGACCTGATACAGGTCTGGGAGGAGATCCCCCATGACACCCTCTGCCGACTCATCAGGAGCATGCCCAGACGTTGTCGGAAGTGCATACAGGCACGCGGGGGCTATACACACTACTGAGTCACATTAGGAGTTGCTGTGATTTAAATGTTTTACTTTTATTTCCTGTGTGGTTTTGAATCCAGCCCTCAATGGGTTGGTTATTTGGGTTTCCATTGACAGTTGTTATGTCACTTTGTTCTCAACAAATTCAATCAGTTAAGATTTTAAACTTGAATAATTGGTTCATCAAGATCTGATGTGTTAAGTGTTCCATTAATTTTTTTAATTGTATAAAGTGTGCCTTAGGAGTATTGAATGCCATCTTTCATTCTTCCTTCACCCTAACTTCGCCCTCACTAAATGATAAGCATTAAACAATTCCATGTTTGGTTAGGTGGTTTCAAAAGCAGGAGTGGGAATTTATTTTTGATTTAGATATTGTTTAGGCCTTGGAAGTCAGTCCGTGCATGGTTTGAGTGTTTTATACTTTTTGTGAACAAAGAAAAATCCTGCTCATACTAAAAAAACAAAGACAGGTGAATGATTCCTGTGACCAGAGACTCATTTATATCTCCAAGGCTTTAGTTAAATGGCAACAAACGGGGGTACATCAGACAAGTCAGAGGGTTGAGGATCTAAGGTCGTGGAAGGAACTGCATCCGGCTGTGGGAGTCTCCAGCAATAATTAGAATAAAGAAACTAAAGTGTTTTCTAAACATTGGAGCAGGTAAACCTTTTCAAGTAGTGCCCCAAGTTAAAAATTTGAACCCCAAAAACGAGCATAATAGGTTTAGGCCAATATGTCAGCTGAGAGTCAAAATCTCAATAGCATAATTTACCACTAGAGGCACTACCAGCATAATCTGGGTGATCAAAGACAACATTTTGTTTTTCAGAAAATGAGAGATATATCTCAATAAAAAAAAAAAATATATAATGTATATTTAAATATTAATTGCAAAGTTGAATTGTGTATATAGTGTATATAAAAATGAATGTACAAAAAGTGATTTACTAACAGACTTTGATGACAGATACTAACAACCAGAGTTAGGTGCAGGGGAATAAACGGCAAAGGGGTGAGGGGAATCAAGGGCCTAGGGGCGCCGAGAGTCTTGTGCGGGGAATCCAGAGGAGCAGATCAGAACAATTTGAACAAGGGAGTACGGGGAACAGTGTGGCCAAGGGAGCTGGCTGAGTGTTGTTGAGTAAACCAAGCCAGCAGCTGATCCTGGAGCAAGAGGAGGACAGGCATGGTTGGGGCTGAACAGGCAGGCACACAAAAATCAGCTAGATGCCAGACTGGCATGGTTCGACCCAAAGCACAACACCATGGGGTATGGCAAAATTCTATTAAGGAGGTAGTGGTCACACCCAGTAGTGTGACACTGAGGACAGATACAGCAGAGTGGGGACAGGCAGAAATACACACATTACCCTTTTTCTTGTACCAAAATTTTAATTTCTGATTTGACCATGGCTAACCAATGTGGAATTGCGAACACGTGAAAAAAAAGAAGAAAAAACACCCTTTACTCTTGTATTTTTTATGCCTCCATCTTTAGTAGTAGATGCCTAATGCTGTGATTTCATGTCTGTGTGTTTGGCGTTACCAGGAGCTGCATGATGAGGGAATGCATTTTGAAATCTTGCCTTTTATTACAGCTCATCTGCAGTGGGCTGACACTGCTCCACCATCAGAGAGTTAATGTTTAACCAGGAATGACATCTCTGGATTGACCATTCATGGATCAGTCAATTCTCGCACTTCATTGTGTTGCTCCAGTTGTCCTCTTTGTCCAAACTGGTGTTTCTTTGATGGTAATGAAACAACTGAGGTGGCAGGTTATATCCACCAGTACAAAACAAAGACATCAATCATGTTGTGCAAACTCCCAATGCTAGGTCTCTTCCTGGTCAGTTGAGAGATGCTCTTCCCTCAGCCCATGTTCACCACACAAGAGATAGTATCTAGGGACACAAAAACACAACTTTATTACATTGGTGCTGTGCATGCCAAACACACCAAATCAAACAATCATAAATGACAGTGACAAATTAGTTAAATCACCATTAAGTTATGGAATTAAGTTGAATTACACAGGGTCACATACAAGAAGGTAAAACATTAAAACATTTTATTATTAGACAATAGCAAATGTTTAAATTCAGACAGTTAAATTTGTGATTATACATGTAGTAAACTATGAGCACTGTACATATGTTGCACTAAGTATGGCCGGGAAAAAAATCTATCTTTTTTGTGCCAGTTTTTTTGTGTGTCAATTGAAAATGTCTGAACTTCTCTGGAAATTGTTGATATTGTCATGGTAGTTACTTTTCAGGTAACCAATCAGATGGACAGGACTTTTCACCTTGAAAATAGGAATGTGACCAAAGATGATAATAGTGAGATGCTACATAAGAATGGCACATACAGTAAATTAAAATTCAGTCAGTCTGGAAAGGACACTGGCTTCTGCACAGTAGCCGGGTCACATTCCTCATGCATGGCTGGGAAGAGCCCAGGAGTAGAGTGCACCTGTCACAGGGCAGTCTGTCATATTTAGAGGGAGATTAAGACAGCTCCTGACTGACACAGAGGGAATGAATTTGTATCACTGCATTCCAGCTTTTATGGTACACTGGTTTTATCTAAACTTCGGGAGCTGTAATAAAATCTTATCTCTTGCTTTCACTGTGGACAACTTGGCCCTAAACTGTCGTCTCTGGGGCGCTCTAAGTATCTGTTTGTGCTTCCTCGGCTCATAAACGGCGGGCCTGATTAGCTTAACAGGAGAACAAATCAATAAAAGCAGCCCCTGCTACCTGAGCACGGCACCGGCAACAACATCAAAATGCTAAAATGTTGAAGTAATGACAGGAAGACTTATTATGATGCATTTCCAGAATTGTGTGAATGGTGTGTCTTGTAATAATGTCAGATTGGATGATTTGAATGATGGTTTTCTTAATGGTGGAGGTTACAGACAGTGTCAAATAGAGGTGAAATTTACAAAAACACAAAGTCAAGGTCCTTGGATTTATGAAGAATACATGGAAGTTTGTATTAATAGTAGGAAAATGCAACTTTGGTTGAGATACATTACCAGCGAATACCCGTGTTGTAGACCTCTAAATCACTGCTCACACCATACATTGTTGTGTTGTACTCACTGGACCTTTGTAGGAATGGCCGGATAAGGTGCTTCCAATCAGCCCGACTGCCAATTTGCCAAATAAACATTACCCCGTAGACATATCCTTAAAACAGTTGACAGGACAGTTTTGCTGCAAAGGGTTAATCCTTACAATTATCAGTTTTATCCAATAATTTTTTTAAACCATGAAGGTTTTATGTTTACCAAATTTAGGGCTAGAAAACCTATTTGGAGCATAAAGTAATGTTTTATATTTATAATATTATAAACTTGTTTCACTTTGGTTAAGACAATGTAGGTTTAAATGAGTCAGTGTTGCTTTTGCCAGTGATCTGTCACTGGGTCATAACTTTCTTTAGTTTTGCTTTCTGTAACACAATAAGAGGAGGAAATGAGTTTCAAAGCTCTAGTTGGGAGCTCAGCATCTCTGCATGGATCCCATGGTGCAACACAATGCAAATCCAACTTCTAATCAGCTTACTGTATAAACAACTAATTAGCTGTCTGCCGGCTCCTAATGATGTGCTGACAAACACATGGAGTGAAACACTGGAGCTGATAAACAGCAGGAGCTGACAATTTATTCAGACTCTTATCTCAGCACAGTTGAAACAAAGGCTTGATTAGAAACAATTCTGGGGAGGAAAGTCAACAGTTTGGGGGAGGGTTGATGGAGGAAGTGAGCCTACCTACATGCTACCCCCCAGCAATAGGATTAGAGGGTTGCTGGCTGACATGCAGTAACGACGTTTGGACTCATTAAGAAAACAACGTTTTAATTCAAGGTTTATTTCTAATTACTTGACAGATTTGCTTTATGGTTTTCAGTCTCCTAATGTGTTTTAGGCCAATTTGAGCAAATCATTTTGATGCATCAAGCATGTGAATGGAATAGGACTGTTTTGACTGTAGTCTGATGCAGCTGCATTCATCAGTCCATTAGCAGCCTTTAGAAACATTGCCCATTTTGAAGTTCTCAGATGTGCAGGAAGATGTGTTGTACTTCTTTTATCTCCTTATCTCCTTTCTCTGACTTCACCCTCTTAACATTAATTCAGCTTCTCTTATTCAGCCTTCACCCTGTATAAAGACTAAACTTCTTCACATTTTTTGCTCTCCAATGATAAAAGTGTAAAAGTGTAACTGTAACATCAATATCAGTCAATGACAGCTACACCTGAATATTTTTGATCTGTTTGGAATATTGTAGCTCTTTACAATCCCCTTGGTTTTGTCAGCTGTACACAGTGACCATGAGCTGCAATTATTCCCAAAAGTTAATCATTCAGTAACCCGTGTCAGTTTCATGCAAAGTAAGCTTTCTAGTGGCAATGTATCCTTCTAAAGTCAATGCTGTCCATGTTATGATTGAAAAAATTCAGGACTCGTGCATACATACAAAGGCAGGAAGGTGCAGTGAACATTGAAAAAGCTGGCTGACAGGTGAAAAAGTTGGAATCCTGGCAGATAGAAACAAAAATAAAAAACATTGAAAAAGGGAGGAACTTACACAGGAAACTAAATGTCTCTTTGGATCTGGCTTGCTGGGTTGCAGAGGCACAGTGGTGCTGAGCAGCTGCATCTTCCAATGGCATTGGGAGCCCATAAATAGTCTGACAAGTTCCTTCGCAGGGTGACCGCTGGATGTCAGGGTCAGATAAATAAATAAACACACAAATAAACAAAAAACAAACTGGCTAACAGGAAGAAACTTGACTTGTAGAAAACTGAGAAAATCCAAAGACCACAATGAAAAACACAGGAAACCACACTGGAGCCCACACAGACAAACGGACAAGGAGTGAAGGGAACACAAGACAAGGGAGGCGGGGGTAACTGGAAACAGGTTCTTTCCATTGTGTAGAAAACTACAAAAGAAAGATGTTGCAGATTTTGTCAATTTGGTAAATTAACTGTATTTATATAATGTTTTTCTAGTGTAATCAAACATTCATACACGCTTCTACATACAGCACTTTTTCTCACACACCATTAACACACTGCTAGCACAGCCATCGGGGGCAATTTAGGGTTCAGTGTCTTATCCAGGGACAATATTACATTATTAAACATAATGTAATATTTTAATTGTTAATGTCTGTGTTACAATATTAATCATCAATCAAATCAAATCATTAAATCTCTGTGTGTAGCTGCACTGAACTACAATATGTACAGAGAATGTGGCACAAATACAATACAGTTGTTGCACGTGGTCAGTAAGTTAGCAGCGATGCTTGCTGCTGGAGGGCTTTACAACCCACATTTCCTCCCTGCTAATTGGTGTGGAATAGCACTTAATGTGTTGGATCCTCCCTGTGACGTACAGGCGTAGTGGAAGTGGGTAGGGACAAGGTGTTGGGGTGGTTTGAGAAAGGGCCTGTGATTTATTAGAGCCTGCGTTGAAAATGCCCAGAGGGGGAGTGTGGATGCGTCCAGCAGTCTAGCAGGGGAAGACTGGGTAACTGAAGTCAACCTCATGTCGGAGCTCAGCTTCAGTGCCATCCTTCACTCTGCAACATCACCACAGGGGGACTGTGGCTGTCACTCTGAAGCTGGAGTGCTTCCTGATCAACTTTATGGCTTATGCGTGTGTGCATGCGTGAGAGAGAGAGAGAGAGAGAGAGAGAGAGAGAGAGAGAGAGAGAGAGAGAGAGAGAGTAGCACTATGTTTTATTGAGCAGTCCATTTCACTCTATACTATATTATCTGAACGTGCAGGACCAGCTTGCCATTCTCCATGCATAAGCGTTTCAGAGCCCACGAAAAGCCCCATTAAACATAACCGGTTTCTTGTGCATCCCCTTCCCCACACACAGTTTATGGGTATAAGCCCCAGTCTTAACAAATCCCAGAGGAGGATGTATGTTCAGCAGGCCACTGCACACACACCATATCAGATACCAAAACATCAGTAGTAGCCACAATATAAAGTAGCTGTGTGCAGCAAGTCTGATTTTGTGTGTCTATAACATTCAAACTCTCACTTGGGTTCTAGGCCAAGTTAAACGAGTACAGTAGTTGGCTCCTGCACTTTGTATTATTGTTACCATGATGAAGAAGGTCCTAATTGCGTGCTGGTGGTATATAGGTCACATCCAAGGAACGTATATGGTCCTCTAGATGTGTTGCTATATTTTTTAAATTACAAGCAGTTGCTTTATTCTACAAGGTTAGACAGGTAAGATTCAAGAATCTCGAGAATATTTTCCATGGTATAACATTTATTTCTGATCACGGAAACTGCTTGAATTAATGGCATTTGCAGAACAGGAATCTTTTCACATTTGCTGAGTTCTCTGCAAAAAATAGCTGAGGACCTTTTAAGGTCTGAAGTTGGTGTTGATTACAGGGGAAATTAGTGCCTCTGTGATTGTAAATCCTAGTATTTTTGATGTAGTCTGCATATTAATTGACTCCATGCTGGGCAGGAAAGGCTAGCTTTAGCTGCTGGCCTGGCTGGTCAGAGAGCTTTCAGCAGCAGCAGCCTTCTTGCTTCTGCAAACTGTCAGCCACACCACAGGTGTTGATGTATACCATTAATAATTCACAAAGTTGCTTGGTCTCTTCTGTGTTGGCCAGATGCCTCCCTGCACTGCCAGAGTGTGTCAGCTGCACACTGAACTGGGCATGTCACATATGCAGAAATAAGACATAAATATTTCAGAAAATATACACCGGGAACTGCCAATTATAACAGGCTGCACATCTGATAGGACTGCCATGTTTTAGCAGCCATCTTCTCTTTTTTAAAATGGTGGGAGAGAAATGGAGAGACATGCCATCTAGACCGGAAAGCCTCGTGTCTCCTTGTTCCTCTGATTGCTGTTCTCTAATGAGCAGGACTGATGGTGAATCTTTTCAGAGCAAATTGTTGAAGACATCTGGCCAAGCTTTCTCTCTGATGCAGCTGAAATGTCCCTCTAGATGGCGTTGGCATGGCAACCTCTAACTGCTATTCAGCAACATTGTGGTTTGAAAGGTTTAGGGTCCATAGTTGAAAATCCATTTGGGCCTCGAGCAGAGCGCTCTGCACTCCACTCCACAGGATGGAGGTGCAATAAATACTGCATTGCCCAAGGAAAAATAGATTCTCTTTATGAATTGATGGCACTCATGGCACCAACATGTCTTTGTTATTTGCTTTTGTCATAAGGGCCTTATTAGTGGTAACGCAATGGAGTGGTTTGGCAATGGTAGTATCTTGAAAATCCTGCCCAAATGGAAAAGGTAAAAACAATTGTATAAGGCTCTATGTGAATTACTCTTTTAGGGTCTTAAACCAAATATAGAAAATAGCAAAAAAAAAACTGGACACTGCTCTACAATGCTGACAAGTTCTATAGGAGCACATGCATCGCAGGGGAAGACCCTAGATGCAGGTGGAGAAGTAACGGTGGGGGAGGTGGGAGAAGGGAGGAGTATAGAGGGATGGGGGGGGGGGCTTAGGTCCATCCCCACAGTCCGCTCCCCACAACAACACTTAATGACCCTTGTACTTCAGCTGAGATGAGACACTCCATCCACAGAATTATCTGAAGGGCTATGTGTTTGAGAAAATTATCTCATCCTCAGAGACAAAATTGCAGGGAACTTATCGTTACAATTAGCATACTTTGGTCCTTTTAAGTAGGAAAACGAAATAACCGAATGTGACAGTGTTCAGATTCACACACACACACACACACACACACACACACACACACACACACACACACACACACACACACACACACACACACACACACACACACACACACACACACACACACACACACACACACACACACACACACACACAATTCATTAGCCGTACTGCATTTTCTTAAAAAAATGTATTTCATTGTGACTGCACTGAGGACAAGTGCTAAATAACATTGCCGTACTGAATCTGACTGGGAGGTCCCTCCTCCTTCTCTTAGAATAAATCTTAATGTATCCACCAGAAACACAGGGGAGATACCGTAATGAAGATTCTAAACCCCCTTCTGTCACCCAGAGAAAAATGGTTCACTTACAGCACCACTAATCACTAAGTCTGGAGCCTATAATGAATATTTAACACCAGATCAATAAAGTACTAGATTCTCATAAAGAGATTCAAAATGTCACATTAAGAAAGGTCCTACTCACTAAGTGCTGCACAGATCTTATTTATAATCTCAGGCATATTAATACTCTCAGAATTTTTTTTAGGATTGTGCCCAGATGTTACATTTTTAGACTACCAAAAAGTTCAATTTGTTAAGCAGCACTAATGTCGACAATGCATTCTTCTGACTGTCAATTTACCAGGATTGAACACCCTTTACCTTTTGGCATAATACTATATAATCTAAAAAGGACTTGCATCCCATTTCAGTGGTTCAGTATATTTCACTATAGGCTACAGATTAGGACTGGCCGATTAATTGTAATTCAATTAAGATTATGGCTTCCAATGATTTTAATCAAACAAAAGTTATCAAAAAAGAAATCAACATAAAACGATGTTGGCTCTCGTTTTGTCTTGCCTTATGAGACACAGGTCACACTGCCTGCGTGGAGCGCCACGTGGCTACGCTGCGGTTCTGCTGCAGGACTGCTGCGGCACTGCAATTTCAGGTTTCTGGTATAACAACTGTATTTACTGGAATAAAAGGCAGGCCATTTACTCAACTAAATGCCAGGATACTACAGCAGACCACAGCTGTAATACAGCATGGCTTGTACCATGATGTATTACCCTGCCACATGTCCTCACTTCTCACTCCCCTGCTGATCTGTGTTTACTTTACACGTTAATAATAAACACCAACACTAATCACAAGTTATTAGGACCTGAACAGTACTTGAAGTTTACGTTGTTTGATTCACTCTAGAGCAGTGGTCGCCAACCCGTCAATCGCGATCTACCAGTTGATCTCGCAGTCTTCACTGTCGATCCCCAAGCTCCCTGAACTCACTGGCTGCGGTTGCGCCGCAGATCAGCTGTGTGTCCGTTGTCTGTTGTTGAAACAGCAGAGTGTCCGCTACTGGCGGCGGAGCTGCTGGTTTATCTACTGCATTGCCTTCGAAACAAGTTGTTTTATGTACTAAACTAAACACCAGGACACTATGGTATGAAGACGCGCATCTTCCGGTCTGTCGATAACAATCAAAGCCACGTCAGATCAAATGAATGGATTCAGAAAGTGAAACGCTGGAGTGCTTTTACTTTGAAACGGGTTCGGAAAGTGTTGTAAATACGTTTGTCTCATAGAAAGATAAACGTTGTGTTTCACAGAAGAATAAACAGAGACAATTATCTTTCACCTGAGTTTGAATGTTTATCTGTTGAACTTATGTCACAAACATGCATTTTAAAATGTTAAAACCACTTTCTGTATGCGTTTCAAAATAAAAGCACTCCAGCGTTTCTGTTGACGGAATCCATTTTTTTGTTTAAAAAGTGTTTTTTATTGTGAAATATTTGCAGGAGCGGAAGACGCACAGCTTCATACTGTATAGTACTTGTATTTATTTGACTACAAGGGACTACTTTCATACAAGGAAGCAGAACATATTGTTGAACTGAAGCTAAATATTGTGCACTGAACAGATGCTGTAAATATGAATTTATATTAATGTGAATATTGTGCATTGAATAGATAAAGTTGCACAACTGCCTTTCTTTGTGTATATTTATGCTTGTACATTCAGCCTTCAACAGAAATGTTTAATTAATAGAAACAAATTAATATGACCCTCCTAAGTGGGTTTCTTGGAAGATATCAGGGTGGTAGATCTTGGCTTACGTTTGGAATTATAAAGTGATCTTGGGCTCGAAAAGGTTGGTGATCACTGCTCTAGAGTTTATGAAAGATAGAAAAAAACTGGAAGAAACCTCTAGCAGAACCAGACTCAATGTGGGCGGCCATCTACCTCGACAGGTTGGGGTGAGAAGAGACAAATGGGGAGGAGAGGAGAGATGGGTTAAAATACGAGAGAGAAGAGAGATATAGGGGGAGGATAGAGGATAAAGAGACCAGGAGCAGTATGGAGTAAAATAAATAAATGGGGGGGCAGAGCGACAGAGATAGGGAGAAGTCTAACCTTAAGCAGCTGTTCAATCCCAGTCTTCCGCATGCCGAAGTGTCCTTGGGCAAGATACTGAACTCCAAATCATAGAGAAAGTGCTGCACATAAATGTACTGTATGAAAGTGTGTGTGAATGGGTGAATGTAAAACTGTACTGTAAAGCTGATTATTATTATTATCATTATTTTGCTGATGTTCTCTTACATGTGGCATCTATTGCACTTCTGTCCGTCCTGGGAGAGGGATCCTCACATGTGGCTCTCTCTGAGGTTTCTACATTTTTCCCCCTTTTTTTTGTAGTTTTTCCTTACTCTTGTTGAGGGTTAAGGGCAGAGGATGTCACACCTTGTTAAAGCCCTATGAGACAAATTGTGATTTGTGAATATGGGCTGTACAAATAAAATTTGATTGATTGATTGAAAGCACTTTGAGTGGTAGAAAAGTGCTATATAAATACAGACCATTTACCATTTTACCATTTTAAATCAATGAACTTTGTTGTAGGGCGGAAATTACCCCCTTGCAATTTTTAACACCCCTAAGCCCCTTGATCCCGGTGCCTGCCATTAATGGTTGACAGAGTTTGATAAAATTAACGTATGTCTGAAGTAGGTAAAAAGTAAAATATAAATTGTGGGGCTGCTAAACAGGTAACCTACCCGCTACTAGGTTTCTGCCACACATTTTTATTTTTTGTCATCAAAAAATAATCAGTGCATTGATTTGATTTAAAATAGTAAAACAAGGATGAGGCACTGACCCAATTGGCCTGGTGGATAATCCAAGCTTGGTTGAGTGGATGGCACTGTGTGGAAGAGCAGTGATAGCATGCTCAGGTAAGACCTTCAAATATGTTGTGACTTGTGAGATGCTTGCACAGGTAACTCAGTAGTGATTTAATCACCAAATACAACGTCAGTTTACAACCAGTGCTGTAACAGTAAGATAAATCAATGAAATGCACATTTCCTGGACTGCACACATGTACTGCATCTTTGTCTGATACTTAGGTTGTAGCTTTTATGTTTGTGAGTGAGGTTGCAGCAGGGACCATTATATAAATTCTGCCTATAGGCGGCATGAAGATAAATTGAAACATGTAACATGAAAGATTTCTCTCTCCACCACCTTCATTTCCATCCCTTTTCACTGCATTTGCAGGCCAGTTGCTATAGCAACCCAAGCAGAGTAAGACTAGTGTTTAATTGATCCACTAATGCATTTAGCTGCACACTCACCACTAAGTTGCCATTGTTTCCAGGTCACATTTTAGGAACAGACATTTACATAAAAGCATTTGCTGTTGCCAGAACCAATCATTATCAGCAGTTTTTACTTTTTGGCAACAAATGTGGTGTAAACACTGACTATTAAAAGCTACAATATTGCCTCATCTGGGAATTATTATAATACTAATGCTCCCTGAGTCCCCAGGACTCACTTAGACCACTGTATCTATTATGTACTTTTTAAAATCGCTCGTGACTATGACATGAAAAAAATACATAATGACCCCTCTCATGTTGGTCTTTATATTTCTTATCTTAGTAAAGAGTAGATTTACTTTGATCCTGATTCTCATAAATTAAAGGTCACACAATTTATTGAGAATAAAGTCAATGAAGTTTTGAATGATTAGTATAAGCATGTAGTTTAGTCCTAGTCCTTGCAATATTCCTGAAAAAAAGTCAAAGGACTATTTCCCATCACCGCCTTGCAAATACTAGTAGTATTATTGGTGAAGTATTATTTATCCAACATTTAGTCTCTGTGGCTTAGAATTACTTTCAAATT
This sequence comes from Hippoglossus stenolepis, assembly GCF_022539355.2. Taxonomy (NCBI): domain Eukaryota; kingdom Metazoa; phylum Chordata; class Actinopteri; order Pleuronectiformes; family Pleuronectidae; genus Hippoglossus; species Hippoglossus stenolepis. The sequence continues at coordinate 869,021 of NC_061491.1, forward strand.
CCAATAGATCCTGGAGGCACAGGTTACATTGTTTTGCTGCTCTTTTCTGACCATTTGTGTAATGCCCTCCTTTTCAGAAATGGTTCTGATTCTGCTGTAATCAAAAAGGTAAAGTTGACAATTTGAAATAAAATTTGAATAAAAATCTGATTAAATTTATATGTGTAATTTAATAATATTAATACAGCTTCTTCCTCTTCTTCTTGTTATGAATAAAAATACAAATAATAAAACATGTGTTTTTACTGTGATATGTCAGAATTTGCAACGGCTCTCCTGAAGCTGGAGGTATAGCTGTAAGTAAACAGGTGAGGTAACATACTGTAGATATATTTGCCCCATGTCACGTGTAGCCAAAAGACTGTGTGTGCATGAGGTGACCAAATCTCACAAGCCCATTACTGCAATTTGGAGAAAATTGACAGCAGTACAGAGGCAGGCCGTGAAAAGCAGAAAAGCGCAACAGCGAGTAATTCCCCTCAAAAATGGGACAGAATGAGCGAGTAAGTGCGTGGTGCTTTACAAGTCCCCGGCAGATTCCAGTGTATACTGTAAGACATGATGGGTAATTATTAATTATCCTAGACAGTAATGCCAGAATATATAATTATGTGACAAACATGACATCTTCACTCTCACCACTAAGTGATGAATGTCATGAGGAGACTGCAATTATGTCATCTCATTCATACCGGAGTATGGTAATTGCAAAATTAAAAGCACTTCAGCTAATTTTGGCTTATTCCTTAGATTCTAGTCTTGAAGGTAGACTTGTAATCACTGAGGCACAGAAAAAATAGACTGCTGCGCATATTTTAGGTGGAACATATCAAGCATTTTGTCATCCTTGGCATAGAGCCACCAGAGGCACAGTGCTGACAGTAATGATACAGATGTATAATGTAAATCAGCAAAAAAAATACCATGAAGGATTTAAGAGGTGCAGCTGTAAGTATATACCATTAGTTATCACTAGCAAATAGCAAAAGAATTTGTACCTTCAGTGTTCTCTCATCTACAAAGCACCGTTACATTCACATGTATGTCTTCATTGTTCTTCCCTGCTTGTCTGGCATATGGTGGTGCAATATTGCTGTAACAGGGGTGTTTACCGGTGCTAATACTGGGCGTGGAGTCTGATAAAAGGAGCCAGGCACAACTCCCACCCAGGCCACACTGTCCGTGTGACGGCTACGCCACAGATCTGCTGCGTGTTGCGGTCATGTTGTTCACACAGGCAGCATTTCTCCTGTGTGTCTGCTGTGGAGATGCAATGTGAGGTTTCTGGTATGACTACTGTAATTCCTTGAATAAGAGTTTACCCTGCATATTTAAAGTGGTGTCAGAAGCCCTTTGCTGCAGCTTGTTAAATGACCTTAGACTTCCATCCGTTCTCCATCTTCTTCTTTGCATTAATCATCATCATGCATCACCTGGCTAGCTGTAATGCATAACTTCCTCAATTCTGCTCGTCACGTTCCAGGTCAATTTAATATCATTGCTGACCTTTATCACATTTTATGTTCTGTGTAGATGCCAGTCCAAACATATGGCCAAATTCTGCAGCCATACGAGCAGCTCAAAGATCTCCTAAACCCGGATTACTAATTAATTCATGCATATAACGGGTGGTGGTGACTTAGCATTTCTAAACTGCCGTTCTGTCATTCTCTCTATCAAGGATGTTATTGTAAATCATTTCTTGTCTGCTGCTCTGTCATTCTTCTCTCTATCGATGATGTTATCCTACATCATTTCCGCTATCACCCTGCATTAAATGGTAAGGCAATTCTTCTCATCAATCATTTTCCCTCCATTGCGTAAGCCATTTCCCCTTGCATCTTTATGGTTTTCTCAATAGTGCTGCTGATATTTTCACTTGCATTGTATCAGCCATTTCCCCTGCATATCATTGGCTTTCCCCATAGCACTGTTATATTTTTCTTTTCCCCTACATTGCAATAGCCATGTCCCCTATCGATGGCTTTCCCTACAGCAATGCTGTAGTTTCTCCTACATCAATAGCCATTCCTCTGTATCTCAATGGCTCTCCCTACATCTTTGCTATTTGTTTCTCTGCATCCTATGAGCCATTATTGCAATATCTTCCTCGTATCTCATAATCACTTTCCAAATTTTCCCTGCAATATTAGTCTTAGCTATGATATCATATTTTTTTACTTCTCATTGTGCTGTTCACATTTTGCTCTTGTCTCCCTCTGCTTATTTAGCACAGTAATGAGGTATGGTAAACCTTATATTGTATGCTATTCTTATGTAGACCGGAAGCTCATAGAATTGCTCCATGGTGCTCTACTTCCTGCAGAGGTCAAAACACCAAAGACTACTTCACAAAAAAAGATCACAATGTGATAAGTCTGTACCGATTAAAATACATGCTGTTTGGCTGTAGTGCATGATGTTGGGATCTTCATGTGTACCAAAAGCCTCTTTTGTCAATGGAGAGTTTCCAGAACTAGAATAAATCAATTGAATTAATATTCAATATTTATACTTTGATATTAACAAATATTTTCTGATTGCCACATTTATTGCGGATGTATGGATTCCCAAGGCACAACAATGAAGTACAGTGACAGAGGTTAATGGCACTAAAATATCTGATAAAACAATTTTTTTAGTCACAACTTTGTGGACTGCTGTTATTGGCTAGCTAGCAATTGGTTTACAACTCAACCCACAGCATTTCTTGATGTCTGGCTTCACTATAACTCCTGTTTTGGACAAGTTGGCTGTCCTTGTGCTGGAGGCCAGGAGGCCACTGCCGGACAGTTGAAGAGTGTCACTGAAACTGAGCTGAACATTCTGCACTGCACATTCCCTTACTGCACTCTGTCTCTCCCTTTACTGAAACATTGTTGATTATGTATTACAATCTTGTGCCATTTTGTTGTGGCAACCCACCACTTAAACATGTATTTTTCAATTTCAATTAAAACAGCCCTCTGCTTTCTCAGGATTTTTCAGCTCATACATTTAGAATTGTTGAAGGATTCAAATTTGATGTTAGCCAAATATGTTGTTTTGTACTTTACTGGTGAAACCTATACGTTACTGAATAATACATTCCATTTATATAGCGCTTTTCAAAGTAATCAAAGATGCTTTACATTGTGGGGGATAAAATAGTCAAACTATAAAAGTACTCTCTAAAATCAATAAAAAAGCTAAAATGTCAGGTATACTAAAAAATATATAAAATAAAATAAAAAAATAAACAGAATAAAAACATGGGGTGGGGGTCTTAGCTGGGGAAGGCAAGTCTGAAGAGGTGGGTTTTGAGGGCCTATTTGAAAGATAGCAGTGTGGGGGCGTTTTTAATGTTGGGTGGTGATGAGTTCCAGAGAGGTGGGGGCGGCGCCCTGTCACCCCAGGTTTGGCGCTTGGTTCTGGGGACCTGAAGGAGGTTGGCATCAGCCGATCTCAGCTGTCGGGTGGGGGTGTGCTGGTGGAGAAGGCCTGAGACGCAGGGTGGAGCCAGGTTGTTGAGGGTCTTGTAGGTAGTGAGTAGAATTTTGAAGTTGATCCTGTATTTTAACGGAGCCAGTGAAGGTCATGGAGGACTGGGGTGATGTGATCAGTTGGTCGGGTACTGGTAAGTTGGCGGGCGGCCGAGTTCTGGATATATTGGAGTTTATGGAGGACGTTGTTTGTGAACCAAATAGTAAACTGTTGCAGTAGTCGAGGCTGGCTGTTATAAATGCGTGGATGAGTGATTCTGCAGCAGTAGGTGAGAGTGAGGTTCGGAGGCGGGCGATGTTACGGAGGTGGAAAAAGGCTGTTTTGGTGATAAGGTTGACATGGGGCAGAAATGAGAGGGTGGGATCGAGGATGACCCCAAGGTTGCGGATGGGGTGGATGGGGTGACGATGGAGCCATCAATATTGAGTTTGAATTTCAGAGTGGGGCGGGTAAGGGAGTCTGGTCCAATGATTAGGATTTCAGATTTATTGCAATTTAGTTTTAGAAAGTTTCTTTGCATCCATGTTTTAATGTCCATTAGGCAATTGGTGAGGGTGGAGTGAGTGGCAGCAGTGATGGTCTTGGAGGAGAGGTAGAGCTGAGTAGCGTCGGCATAACAGTGGAACTGGAGGCCATGGCGGTGGAGGATCTGTCCAAGTGGTAGCATGCAGGTGATGAAGAGAATGGGACCGAGCACTGAACCCTGGGGGACACCATGGGTGACAGGAACTGTGATGGACTTGCAGCTGTTGATTGAAATGTGTGAGGTTTTGTTTTTTAACTGGACCCGAAAGCAGACACAGAGAGGTATTGATTGTGAATGAAAAGATTATTTTAATGAAGAGCTGGGGCAGGCAGATAACAGGCTGGTGGCTGGCTGAGCGTGAGTAGAAGTTCCTGTGAGCTGGAGAAGAGGCTGGCTCTGACAATCCTGAGGCACAGGGGAAAATAGCATTAGAAGGTTCACTAGAAGCATACAAAAATAGATTCCACTAGAAGTAGTCACTAGAAGTAGTCAGAGCGGCCGAGAGTGTGTACAACTGAGGTGACTGAACAATCTGGCGATGAGTGGAGAGAAGACCTGGGTTCTTGTAGAGCTGCTGATTAGGTGATTGAGACCAGGTGTGGAACTCATGCCAGGTGCCAGGAGTGGAGACTGTGCCCACGAACACACACACTCACACATGCACACACAGGGAAGGAGGAGAAAAGGGGGGGGGGACACAGAGAACAGGGAAGACACAAGAGTAACGGCCTGAGCCGTGACAGAATGTTGTCACTCCAGTCACTCAGAGCACAACTTCAAATTCAATCAATCAATCATATTTTATTTGTATAGCTGATATTTACAAATCACAATTTGTAAAAAAATAGGGCTTAATGTGCGATATTATCTGCCCTTAACCTTCATCAAGGAATGGATAAGGAAAAACTCCCAAAATAACAGTATTTACAACCCTGATTTAAAGGTTCAGTGTGTAAGATTTAGGTGAAAGGGATCTATTGACAGAAATTTTATAAATAATAATCCTAGTGATGTTTTCACGAGTGTGTTTAATCTAAATTATACAAATTGTTGTTTTATTTACCCTATTTACCCTTTATGTTGAAATACTTTATATTTACATCAGGGGTGGTCCTCTATGGAGGCCGCCATGTTTCTTGTAATAGCCCAGACAGGACAAACTAAACACCTTAGGAGTTTTTAAGACAACTGTAGGCTACCACAGGTTCTCTTTCATGTTTGGAAGGGGAGGATGAGGTGAGGGGTATTCAGCTGCAACATGACACTTCACCTCTTTATATCACTAAATTCTACACACTGCAACTTTAAAGAAACAGTTTGTAACATTATGGACAATTCAGCTCTTAGTGAAGAAAAGGATGATATGTACATCAAAGTCATTAATAAATATATGCACATGTTGTTTTTTGTATGGAATTTGAATTAGCCAACAAATGAATAAAGCAAAAAGGGTAATCAACGCCATAGTGGTTTAGCGTGTTTGATTCATTTGAACAGCAGATATTAATTTACTTTTGCTAACCCTAACCCATCATTGACCTTCAGTTATGTATTCTTATCAATGCTGCTAAAACCCTTATCTTGATGATGTTCTCCTTTACACTTGACATCTATTGCACTTCTGTCCGTCCTGGGAGAGGGATCCTCACATGTGGCTCTCTCTGAGGTTTCTACCTTCTTTTTTCCCTGTTAAAAGGGTTTTTTGGTAGTTTTTCCTTACTCTTGTTGAGGGTTAAGGGCAGAGGATGTCACACCTTGTTAAAGCCCTATGAGACAAATTGTGATTTGTGAATATGGGCTATACAAATAAAATTTGATTGATTGATTGATTGATCTTGGAAATTTCCTAAAGGTTTGTACAACATTTGAAAGAAAAAGCCAATGGCTTTGAGAAAGCTTACTATTTTTCTAAACATCGAAAAAAAACATTCCTAAGAGTTTTCATCAGCAGTATTGTTGGAGTAGAAGCTTTGCAATAGTGGTGATCAAGACTTCAAACTGGGCACTTCACAGCCATTTATTAGGTGCAATTACATCTCAGCAACCAGTGGTTTACTTGATCATATGTTCTGTAAGTGCTCCTCTCTTGTTGACTTCCTTTAAATGTCTATTTTTGGCAATTAGTTTCAAATCAAAAGAATCAATGAAAAGGAGCATTCATCTAGCTCACAGTCCAGGACATAAAATCAATACCTTTCAAAATAGTTGTGAAGACCAACATCAAAAAGCATAATTTACATTTCGTATTAGTCTATCTCAGTGAAAGTGTGACAGCAAAAAGCCTCTGAAAATTATCTATCTATCTATCGATCTATCTATTACACACACACACACACACACACACACACACACAGCGCCACACTTTCTCAATATGGAAACGGCTGGTCAACCTGAATCATGGTTCAATATGTCTTAAATAATGATGTTCAGTGGTGTGATCATTACCTCTCTTTGTTTGTTAATTAGCAGAATATTACAAAACGTCCAGAGTTGTTTCACACCAAACTTGCAATGGCAGTTTTACACACACACACACAGACACAACACACACACACGTTCATGTTGTGACCCCCTGGTTCTGCCAAAGAACGTTTGGCACTGAGGTGTCAGCATTAAGGGGGAAAGGCTGGAATTGATTGTGCATTGAGGTGCAAGTGACAGCAGTTAAATGTATCTGCTGGAAGGTGTCTGTGATAGCTGCATCCCACTACCATTGTGCCATATTGCACAGTACAACTCCAGAGAGTAAATCGTCAGGATCCTGATTTAACCAGGCGTGTGGCTTTTTGGGGGGTTGCAGGGGCACATGGATGCCCTTCAGCCAGGGCATCCCATGGCAATCCCAGTCTGATTGCTGGTTGCTGGGGTTTGATTGGTTCTGCTTCTCTCCCCACAATGGGACTGAAATTATGGGAGGCATGTAACGGTAGAGGATTGATCATATTGTCCAGAGGACAGTTACCAAAGGAAATGATGAATGAAGTCTCATGAGTTGTAGTCAGCAGAGAACTTGCTGTGATTATAGGGACTTCTGAACCCTTTCCTTGTCCCTGGAATAAGTGGATATTTTTTTTCATGTTCTTATGTCAATGTCTAATAACCTCCTGCCACTTTTGCCTCACTCTGCCGACTGACACTACTGAAAATTCACTACTTTGTTTTTCAGTCTGTTATTGTTACTAGTATTCCATTTTGAAAAGGTTTAGTTATTTTGCCATAATAAATCCACATTAATCTGATCAATTGGAATAACATTTACCCTTCTAAATTCCTATTGAATCCTTTTAATGTTACAAAAATATGATTTCTATATAGTCTGGTGACATTCCTCTCTGTTATAATTATTAATTTGATTGGAATTAGATTGTTTTCACTGAGTGAAAATTCAGACCTATAGTAACATGTACTTCTTCCTCTCCATACAATTAATATTTATTTTTAAAAAACTGTCATTTGGGCCAAGGGTTTGTAGTACCTACACACTTTAGTAGTCTTTCTTGTTCTCTTAAATTGGTTTGTATGGAGCATATACATTCTATCTTAGTAAATTTAGGAATGGCCTGCAACAAAGGGAACCGGACAGGGTATTGCAATTTGTCATTAGTGACTATACCCCGTGCTACCAGGGTATAGTGGTTTGTCTTCACACTGGTTTGGATAAATGCTTTACCCCCATTGTTTATTTGTAAGTAAATCTACACAAAAGCTACTGTTATTACATGAAACGTGGTAGAAGGATGCTGTAGAAAATAACCCATTACATCTTGGTTTGTATGTGGATCATGGGGTGGATCCAGGAATTTTTTTCATTTAAGATTGTGCTGCAAGATTAAATAAATAAATATAATGCTGGGAGAAAGGGTTCAACTTAGGATATATGTAAATTGCCTTATTTGATTGTTGCACCTAGCTTGACTCAGAAATCATTCTGAATAATGCTCCTAACAATGAGTACTTTATAAATAAATAAAACATTTGTAAAAATAGTTTTCTTGTTTCCTCTTTACATAACCACTCAATGTTGTTAATGAGAGATTGGATGTAAACAATGGTCTATAAAAGTCCAACATGTTTGGTTTGGCCGACCTCAAGTCTCTCCTGATGGGAGAGCAATAACAACAGCATGCCCATAAACATAGTCTCTCTGAGGCATTTGGACCAATCATTGATGTTGTATTTGTTTCCTCTTTTCCTCCAGAGAATGATATGTTTCACATAGTGTTTAATGTACTTCAATGTAAAATGTACCCAATAACCTTCTTAATCCTAATAATCATTCCTCTTTAAATAAAAAAGTGTGAGTGTAGCGGATGCTGATTTTCCAAGCCAGTTTCAAACTGCATGCGAAGGAATTGATGCTCTTGAGATGACATTGAATTAATATTTCCTTACTTCCCTACCCATCCCACTTCCTCTCCCTTCTGGAGAGAAAGTAAGTTAATTAATTTGTTGCTAAAACAGTAAAGAAAAACAGTAAAGTCTATGGCCCAAGATGCCAAGCTTTATTTATCTCCTCCCTCTCTGGCTGGTGAGGACTATATTAAAACATGCCTTTCAGAACATAGGAAAAGACCACAATGACACTTTGTTTCCATACTGGAGCTGAAGGATAGCATATAACCCTCGCTCCTACATCTCAGTCAGATGCAAGGAGCAATTTCTTTTAATCAAACATTATATTTTTAAAGGGACAAGACATGGATTTGCGAAATGCTGGATATAGGATTGAGATTGTATTTTTCTGTATTTCCTCTTGCTCTTTTTAATCAGCACTGCTGTCATGCTTCTTGCGGGCTGATCACTGCAGTATTTGACATTTTGTGTCTGAGGAATTAAAAAGAGACATGATTTGCATGTGACATTGAGGGTTTTAGTGCTTCAAATTGTATCTCCCTGGAATTAGTATGCAGACAAGCTTATCTGTATGTATGCTGCTGCTCTGAGAGGTTCAATCCACTGCTTTGTGTCGGGGCAAGAGGTTATGTAGAGACTAGAGCCAGCCCTCTCCTCATCTCGACACTTACCTACCTCTTTTGTACTCTAGAATTGATGCACTCAATAGTACAGTAGGTTTTCTTTTAATCTTGCTGAATTGATGCCACTGCTTTTTGTCCACCTTAGCTCTGGGTTCAGAATAGATGCTCTCAACGGTGGGTGCTCTTTTGATATATCAATGGATCTTACACAACCCCTCCTGTTTTTGAAGTACAAATGTACAAACTACAAGATGTGTAACATTAGAGTTTGTATTTTTTTTACCCCAATAATCATGCAATTCTTAAGGAATCATTTTTTTTCAATCAGATCTTTCTGAATTAGGGAAATGTTATCCCATTCTCTATCAATACCCCTCCTAAAGTAGCATCTAGACATCTATTATATCTCAACTCAATATGATGCTCTCACTTTAAATCAATTTGGTGCCTCAGAGGTTCACTTCACTCCTTAAAAAAGGGAATGGTGAAACTCTCTTGGACAAGCACGGTAGTTCTGAAAGGTTCTTGAATGCCTTTTCACCTTTTTGCCGTCTGTAACATTGACAATGATTCTCTCAGATGTGAGAGACAGAAATGGATTTTCAAAGGAGAATGTTTCACAAAGTGCCTTTGAAAGTAACTCAGTGCTTAAAGGACCTTGTCTAGACTTTTTTTGCTTAGTGTAGCTGCAGTTACTTTACTTTAGACAAGACAACCTTGTCTGTCATGTGTCATGTATTGTTTGTCAAAGAGACCACTCAGTACTATCTTGTGGACAGGACGCCTACTGTGTAAATTCGCGTTCATATCTTGTAATTGTGAGTATCAAAATCAAAAGAATTTAAAGATCTCCATTAGGAAATTACTTTGTTACAATTGCTTTACACTCAGTTATGAGGAATTTAATGAGTGAATAGTAAAAATACTATAAAATAGCAATAATGACAAATGCCCAGTAAATGAATAGAAACAATGTATGATTGCAAAAAGTAAAAAGCAATATGCAAGGTAGAATCACAGTATGGATGAAAGAGGAGAAATGCAAGGCTTAACATTAATTTGACAGTAGATTAACCATAATGCACAAAGGTAAACCAAATGAAAACTGTGATGTAAGGCCACAGTAAATTCAGTAGAGTAAGGATGGATATGTGTAGTAAGGAGAGGGCTTATAACTGGATGGCCACGTTTAACTGGATGGCCGCAGAAAGGAAGGACCTCCTGTGGCATTGTGGAGCCTGAACTTGAAACTTGTCTGCTTAGGACAGATGGTGAAAATCTAAACAAGAGATCCATCACAATATACTAAGTGAAAAACTTAAAAATACAAAGATAATGGAAAAAAAACAAGGCAATTCGAACATCTCGACAACGATTCTTCTCAAACCTGATGAATACCAATATTCACAATTCCAGACTCCTTTTTAGTACAATAGATTCTCTGGTAAACCCCACAACCAATTACAGTACTAAGCTTTCTGGTCATAAATGTGAAGAGTTTGCTGACTACTTCAGGGATAAAATAATCAACATTAGATCAGCTGAGCTCACTGCACTTTTATCTATACCCTGTTTACACAATGATGTCAGGATGGAATGTTTTAGCCCGGTCGTTGCAGAAACGTTTGGAAAGTGGTATCAGAACTGAAGCCCTCCACTTGTTACCTTGACCTAATTCCAACCTCCATTTTTAAAACCCTTTTTAATTCTGTATCGGAGGACATCCTAGACATAGTAAACCACTCCCACAGCCTTGCATCTTCCCCACTGAAAACTGCTTTGGTTAAACCCTGAAAGGGAACCAAGCAAAATCTCCCACTTTTAAGCAACATTTTAGAGAAACTAAGTACCTTTTTAAACTCAAACACTAAATTAGAAATGTTTCAATCAGGTTTTAGGACACATCACAGTAGACAGCCCTGCTAAAAGTAGTAAACAATATCGGAGCAAATCTGGACAGAAATAAGCCTTCCGCTCTGGTACTACTTGACTTGAGTGCTGCCTTTAATTACTGTGGATGACCAGATTCTTTTAAATAGAAGTCATAGACATGACTTTCCCAACGACAGCATGTTGGCCTCTCTGGTATTGTTTTAAACAAGTTCACCTCATATCTTTGCAATATTCTTTTTTTTGTATCTATGGACGACCACTCCTCCAAACACAATGAGGTTACCGGTAGGGTACCACAAGGATTCATGTTAGGATCTTAACTTTTTAATTTGTACATGCTACCCCTAGGCAGTGTCATCAGGAAGCACAGCATCTCCTTCCACAGCTATAATGATGACACTCAGCTCTAAGTGTCCGTGTCTCCTGATGACACCAGGCTGTTTGATTCACTTTTTAACTGCATCTTAGATATCAAGACCTGGATGTCACAACATTTTTGATAGATTAAAGGCATTAGATTAAAATTCACTCATTATCTACTCACCCCTATGCTGATGGAGAGGTGGGTGAAGTGTTTGAGTCAACAAAACACTTTTGGAGTTTCAGGGGTAAACAGTGTAGCAGCTGAATTCAATACAATTGAAGACATTTGTGACCTCTCTTCAGCCGTAATAAAACAACAAAAAAAACATAACAAGCCTCCATACTGCTCGTGTGGTCATCCAAGTATCAAGGTAATTGCCACAGTGTTTTAAGCCTAAAAGTCCACCAGAAGTGGCTAAACTAGCGGACATTAGCATTTCCGACGGTCCCTGACTGCACCTCGTAGAAAGATCTCAGCAGACATTTAGGCTTAAAACTTGATGTAAATGATGCTGTTTCCAGTCGAATTTGAATGCCCGGGGCTTCTGGACACTTGTATGACACCACATGAGCAGTATGGAGGCATGTTATTGTCCCCCAGTAAAAATAAAGAGTTAAGATATACATCAAGGATTATTCTTCAAGAAGTAGTGAGAAGTCAGCTTGCTAGAATTGATAGTGTGATCAAGTTCTGCCTCCAGCGCAACACGATTGACAGTTTTAACTAATGGTGGGAGACCAGCCACTCAGAGTTGATAGTTTGGTCATGTCCCACCTCCAGCTCTACATGATTGATGGATCACTAGTCACCTGCATGATCGGTGGTGTGTGAGTGAGAGAGGAAAGACGTGTTCATGTGGGACCGATCAGAACAGAGGAATAGAGCTGAGACAAGTCACTGGAAGTTTAATAGAAAAAGCTTTGTGTGCAGCTAACTGAGAAACAGAAGGTAACAACCAAAACCTGGAAGGTCCCGGTACTTTTCATTGATCTCGGTCAGGTCTTATGGACAGAGTGAGAACAGCCTTTGGAGACCCTTTCGTATTGGTGGCGAACCTCCCGACGTGATCCTATCTGGAAAAAGAGATTCATCGAATATTACCTGTGGTGGTAGGGTGGTGCTAGTCACCCTGACTGCTACATACACTCATAAAGGGTGCATTCTCTTTTAAGGAACTGTCACTGATATCTACAGACTAAAGACAGGGGATTGACAAAACACACCAAGACTGATCACAGGAAAAAGACTTTAAAGACGACTGACGTAAAACGACTCATTTATTTTAAAGGGCCCAATTTTTATTTTCGTACAAATTGTTTTTTCAAATGCTTGTGAATAATCACCTGCCACTTTAAGTTAGTAAGTTACATTTTTCATTTAACTTGTTGTGTATCTTGTGTACTTTCATTTATGGTTATTACTACGGTGGCCCTGAGAGCTCAACGCACTGCAACTGAAGAAAACACATGCAAAGTAAGAAAACATCTTCATCAATTTCACAACACATTACAGAAATGCGCTGCAAATACAGAAATGCGCAGCAAATACAGAAAATTTGCTGCGCAGGTGTCACAAAAACATTTGACAATGCATTTTGTCATTTGAAGAATATCTCTCTCTCTGAGCAACGACTAAAGCTGGGCACATACTGTACAATTTAAGCCTGTTTTTGAACTAATTTCTGAAAAGAGAGAGATTTTCAGCTCTGTTGTGTGACGTTTGCTGTGCAGTGTACAGGGGGGGAGCGAGCAGCGATTATTGCTCCCGACCACCTGTCATGCACTCCGATAAATTTCTGACATGTCAGAAATTTTGGTCAGCCGACTTCATCCTCTTGCACAGTTGAAGCAGAGCCATGAGTCAATTCCTCAATCTCTGTGCCTTTTTTCCTGACTTGTGAAGTGGCAAACAGTGAAAACAAACTGAACTGCAGAATCCTCTTGGATGAGCAATGAACGATTCACTTAATCACATGATGTAGCCTCTATGGGCTTTAGTTTGACGCATACTGTATGCACTGACTCTGATTGGGGCCAAACTGTGTGGTGGAAACGTTTGCAATCACTAAAACATATGCACATTTGCACAACAGGTGAAGGATGCGTCAGGCGCATCTGGAAATAAGGAGATATTGAGAGATTGAGATGTACTCTGTGTGTTAGGGGCGGGGATTGAGAGAGAGAGAGAGAGAGAAGGAGGCTGTCACAAGGTAAATATGTAAACTATCTATCTCCCATTCCTAATATATATTTTAAAAGCCTACCTAAAGGGGAGGATAATAGTGTTAAAGTATGTTTAGTTATCCCGACGCAACACACCTACTACCTCTCACTCTCTCCCTGTTTCCAGATGCGCCAGACGCATCCTGTCACCAACATACCAAATGCGCACAGTCAAGCTTTGGACATTTAACTACCCTTTGCAGCCAACTTTCTAGAATCAAGTCATAGTGGAATGTCTTTAGAGTTAAGCAAAACCTTCTGACCTGGCTGGTAAATGGGAGCTGAGGTCCGGCGCCGGTCAGAGATGCCCTTGTTTCTCTCTGCGGTTCGGAGCAGTGCTTCACCAGTCTCCCTCCATATCTGGCGGCAGTGTCGAAAGTGGGTCTGAATGGATGGGCCTGCTATATCCTCCTCCTATGATGGAAATAATTGAGGCAGATATCCCAATGAACATTCAAAAGGTGGTTTACCTGTGGCAGAGCTGGTAAAGAGTTGTGGGTGGATTAGATTCAGTCAAGTTGGCTACTCCATGTGGTCAGATTGCGTGCACAGACGTGGCGAAGGTCCTTGTTTGCCCACTCTGTCTGGCCATTGAACTGAGGACGGTATTCCAAGGTTAAGCTCATTGTTGCCCCCAGTGCCTGACAGAAAGCCCTCCAGACTTGTACATGTAATGTACCAACAGGGTTGCCGTTTCTGAAGCTGAAGTTACCTTTAAGAGCAACAAAATGTAATGCTTTGGAAAACCTGTCAATTATGGTCAGGATTACAGTGTTACCTTGAGAATCTAGGAGACCAGTAACGAAGTCCAGGGATATGTGAGACCAGGGGCAGGTAGGCACTGGGAGCGGATGCAATAGCCCGGCTGGAAGTCGGTGGGAAGCCTGCAAAACCTGAGAATGCACAGAATCTGGAAAATAAAGGCGATTTGGCAGGGCCGTTACCTGGATCGGGTTATGAGCAATGCGTCTCCCTCACCACAGACTCAATTTCCCAGGTAACAACAGCAACAACACAAGAGGATGGCAAGATCGTGTCCTGCTAGAGGGGTTTTCATCTGACCTGAACTGGCGTGACAAAGCATCTGGTGTTATATTACCTGGGAGGTAGGTGAGAGTAAAATTGAATCTGCCAAAAAACAGGGACCAGTGAGCCAGCCGGGAGTTCAGTCATTTAGCCGATTGGATGTAAAAAAGGTTCTTATGATTTGTCCAGACTACAAAAGGTTGTTCAGCCCCCTCCAACCAGTGTCTCCACTCCTCAAAGGCCAATTTTTCAGCCAGCAGCTCCCGGTTGCCAACGTCATTGTTTCTCTGAGTATGGGAGAGTCGACAGGAGAAAAAGGCTCACTGATTGGCCTTCTGTTCATCGGCAAAGTGTTGAGACAGAACTGCGCCCACTCCGGTGTTAGAAGCATCCACCTCCACAATGAATTGTAGCGACAGATCAGGGTGAATCAGAATGGGGGCAGATTTTAATCTTTTCTTCAGCTCTGTGAAAGTTGCTTCAGTTCCCGGTGTCCAGACAAACGGGACAGCTGGTGAGGTGAGTTTAGCTAGAGGAGCTGCAACACGACTGTAGTCTCTCACAAACCGGCGGTAGAAGACGACGTGTGCGTTTGTTAATCGAAATGGCATGACTAAATATTCAAAATGACCAATTGGAGTTTTAAATGCCGTCTTCCATTCGTCACCCTCTCTAATGGGGATCAGATGGTAAGCATTCCAGAGGTCGAGCTTAATGAACACCGTGGCACCATGAAGGGGTTCAAAAGCCAAGATGATCAGGGGTAGATGATACTTTTTTTGAAGGTTATATTAAAGAGTATACGGAAATCTGTGCATGGGCGAAGTAACTTATCTTTCTTCTCAACAAAACCCCCGGCCACTAGCGAAAAGGATGAGGGGCGGATTAAGCCAGCTATCAGTGAGTTGTTAAAGTATTCCTCCATCGCCTCGAGTTTTGGGCGAGTTAAATTGAAGAGATGACTGATGGCAGACGGGCACTGGGAAGCAGATCAATGGCGCAATCATAGGGGAATGAGGAGGGTGACAGGGCATTTTCCTTTTCATCAAGAGCAGTGAGGGAGACGGATTGTCCATCAAATAATCCTGGCGGTGAGGTGAATATGTGCTAGGGGAACGGAAAGAGAAGCTTGCCTCACCAGAACCATGACTGACACCTCTAAGGTTGGGAGTTTAAATGTTTGCTGCAGTTGGACAGAACTTGCCCGGAACCACCGCAGTAGAGGCACAAACCATCTTGGACTCTGTGGGACCTTTCAACTGGTGTCAACTTGCCTGGGCAGAAACTGGAGCGTGTTGTAATTCAAAAACTAGAGAGCACTGGAGAAGAAAGGCGCTACATTTCCCCAGTCTCCCATTATAACGTTCCGGGGCGGGGACATATGGTTCACAAGGCTGTGGAGCAACCGTGTGAGCAACAGCGGTAGGAGAAGCGTGGGGGGGACTACTTTCTGAAGTCCAAGAAAATATCCTGCACTCTGCCTGTAGAGCAAAACTGCCATTGCAATATGGGAAGGTGATCAAATGCCTGCGAGAGATATATCTCTGACAGCATTTGGCAGCAGGATGATGGTCTTTTTTCTTGAAACTGAAAAAATGCACGATTCAGAACAAGGACTGGCAGTTAAGTGTACTGTTTGATGATGAGTTCAAAGTCTTAGATCTGTGAGCAGAGTAGACACAGGGAAGTCGTGGTCTTGATGTGGCGTGGTGGGGTGTGGCGTGCTGTGGCTTGGCGAGCCGCTGTGTGGCACAGAAAAGTGATAGCAGCGGTGGTCCGATGGGTTGCTGCAACCAGAAGGAGGGTGTAGCAGACAGACAGGAAGCAAGCAGGGAGGGGCAGCCAAGGTGCTGACAATGACAAGTGCATTGGTTTCTGAACTCAATCCTTTTTTAAACATTTTGTCAATAGCTTGTAAAGCACTTCTGATTTGTTTGAAAGGTGCTGTATAAATCAAGTTTGATTGATTGATCGATTAATTATACATAACTTCATTCATTAAGTGAAATGTTCACTCGTGACCAACATTTGTTAGTGATACAGGATTAATTTAATAATAAGATGTTGGTCTAAAGTTTGAGTGGATCTATCTATCTTTTAAGGTAAATATGATTCTGTTGTATTTTACACTTATTAATTTGAGTAATAAAAGAGCAGCTTAAATAATATAATTGACACTAGGAAACTACAAAACTACAGATTGGTCTGCTGGCAAATACACAGAAAATATCATCAGACAAAATGGAATATATTAGTGAAAATGTGTACAAAAGCATTTATTATGTCTGAAATCACCCACTGAGCTATGGAATCAATAAATGTGTTTTAAGCCAGGCATCTTATCTTGAGACTTTAACATTAACCTTCCATTAACCATTACACAACCACTTAATTGCACCCCAGTCAATAATGTTAATCCAGAAAGCTTTAGTTTTAGACAAACTTGTATTCATAATATGGTAAAGTGGCAGTCTTTGGAGGGTGCTATTAGAAATTGAAAAAGCTAATATATGGTTAAATGTATCATGTTAAGATGATTCATGACACCGAAGGTGTTTCTTTGCACCAATCTGAGCAAGAGGTCAATGCTATTTTAGACAGTGATACAAAAGTGATGGGGATATCCTCTGTCTCGCCTTAACCTCTCACTCTAATTTGGCCCAGTGGATACAGCAAATGGTGAGCATAATTGAACATTACTTCCCAGATGATTTCTGGCAGGCTGGCAGGGATTCTCCCAGGTCAACACTTATGTCACTTAAAGGGAAAAAATGGTACTAATTTTGCTCTTTGATCTCTCTTAAATGATAATAGAGGCCAAGAATCATTATCAGTCTTAAGGAAAGTTACTCAGAGAGAGTGACTTAGGTATATCATTTCCAACATGACCTGAAGTCCAAGAAAGTATCCTGCAGTATGCCTGCAAAGCAAAACTGCCACTGCAATATGGGCAGGTGATTAAATGACTGCAAGAGAAATAGATCTCTGAAAGCATTTGGCACCAGGATGATAGTCTTTTTTTTTAAACAGAAAAAAATATTTTTAAATGACAGTCATGGTGAAAATTAAGTGTTGTTGTTTAATGTCCTGCTCAATTTGCAGTGATTTCAAGGTTTGAACATGATATCACATGCTGTTCTTCTAACTAATGCAGTGTACAAGGGTTATCTTAAAGGAAGTGTCAGATATATATATATATTTTTTTTTTATAGTGAAGCCCCAGACCTCAATTAACCCTGTATGTGCTTATTTTATCTTACACCACCTCTACTACAACTAATAATAATAATAAAAATAATAATAAAGATTTGTCTTAATGTAAATCTTAGTGACTGTTGGTGTTTATAGACTCCACTGTTTGATAATTACTGATGTAACAGGGGTAAATGATCTCCACATGGTAATGTGACACTCTAAAGACAGCATTTTTTCCTGTGAAGACTTTGCACTGAAAAGAGTTACTTTTTATGACAGAATCTATAAATAACTTTTCAACTCTAAATAATTGATATGTTCCTATGTTCCAGTTTGTCATATTTTATTGAGAGGCATGTATTTATTAATAGATCATAAATATCTTAATTTTGGCGCAGCATATAGCTCACTTTGTAGAGCTGCCCCATCAAGGCTAGGCCTCACCCGTAGCGGCCCGGGTTCGATTCTGACCCGCAGCCCTGTGCTGCATGTCTTCACCCACTCTCTGCCTGCCCCCCTTCACAGCTTGCTCTCTGTCCTGTTCAAATAAAATAATAAAAGGCCCACAAAAATCCATCAAAACAAAACAATTATATATATATATATATATATATATATATATATATATATATATATATATAAATTTAAATAGAACTTTGTTTTGTAATATAAAGCACTGGTCCAATATGTAAAATAAAACCTAGTGCCATAAAAGGCCAGTCACAATGATCTCAGGTATAAAAACAAGACAGTGCTGGTATGAGCTGGCAGTTCAGCTAGCAGTGGAACACGGAGCAGGGGGGCTGATATGGTTTTATTTCCGTCCATTTAAGCCTTTGGCATCATTTAAATGTGGATAGGCTTGTCTGTTTCTACTTTATCTGGATCTCATTTCATACTGTGAAAAAATTGGGCGGCATGATTCATCACGGCCCTCCCCAAACACTGCTTGCAAAGGAAAAAAACATTAACATGCAATTACTGTGTCAGACAGTAGAAAGAAATGGCTTCAGTTTACTGAGGGCTCTATGACAGGTGAATTTTGGGAGAATTTATTCTTACATAGAGGGTAAGTGAATTGTCATTACCTGTCTGTTTCTTATGACACTTGGCTGGGTGCCATCTGATTTGTTACAGGAGCTATGAATTGGCCTGCCGCCCTTGTGCTCAATGCAGCAGACTCTCCAGATTAACAGGGGGAAGATATAAGCCTTCTCTTCACAGGTCAAGAGCTCAGCCACTCGAAGGTTACACGTCAGTCAAGCAGGTTGTCAGATCTGTGAAGTTGAGCAAAAAAATGCGAACAGGATAGATGATACTTTTTTTTCCCGTGCTTATTCAAACATCATAATATAGAAAGTCGAATGGAGGGGGAAGAAAGGAAAGATAAGAAATGTGGGATGGCTGCTCTGCTTGGAAAGGTCCTCGATTCATTGTGAAAACCACAGCGAGAAGGATCAATACAATATATGTTGCCTCCATTAGCTTGATTAAAAGGAGGGATGGATGAAGGCTGCAAGCTAAACAACTTTATTCAATGGATTACATCGGGATAAGGGCTTTGGCAGAAAGGAGCTGCAGATTAGAAGGAGACATAGGAAAAGGAGACGAACACTACAGTCAGGGAGGTCTAGATCTGGACTTTCAAGGGCCTTTAAAAATTAGGCTTGAACTAGACTTAAAACCTCATATCAGTATAACATAACCTTTGGGTCCTGCTGAAAACATACTTAATCTTAAAAAAAAAACATGTCTTTATTGAAGATATATACTGTAAAGACAGCCCTGGCCTGTCTCTTCATTAAGTAGCTGATGACATTTTTTAAGTTTTTCTGAGACCATTATCAGGAGCTGTAGAGCAGCAGTTTTCAAACTTTTTTGTTGTTTGTTGATAATTGTAATCCTATTCTTTTGTTTTTCGTATGATCCAATTGGAGTCTGCAGTTTTTTCAAACTGACTTTAATGTTTAAATGTTTTATATTCAATGAATTAATAGACCAGGGAAAAGTTATTTGTATAAGGACCATATCTTTGTCACTTTGTCACAAAAATGGCCAAAATCTGCACATTTAATTTGATATGCTCCACTATAAATGATGAATTTAGTCTGGTGTTACACAGAAGGAAGGTTTGTAATAGTTGAATGCTCTTGGAGCTTCAGTCCTTATAACTCATTCATGAGCTCAAGCCATGGCTCAGTGTCAGTGCTCAATGTAAAATATAACTGCAAAGAACAGAAGACAATAGACAGACATTTGTAATAACAGGAAATCATGTATAAATACAATACTGCAGAACTTTCAATATAAAAATGATAATTTTGTAGATAATTATGTGTCATCATTCTCATAGCTAATTCTCACAGCTCAGAGTCATGATGGAAAAGACACTGCTGTGCAGAATCTTTGGGCTGCAGTACCTTGAAGTTACCTTGAAGCTACACTTTTTTGGGGGCATAAGCATCAAGTAAGGAATTTCTAAAATTCCAAATGGACACCATTTTTTGATCTAGAATCCTGGTTTTATAGCACATCCATTGTTTTCACGTGATACCAAGCAGCACATTGTGTGCATAAAAGCTGTAAAGCCAGTGCCAACCAGCTGCAATATTTGTTTTACAGATGGCTCCTTTGTGCAATTTGGACTGTGGAAGTCTGCTGCTGAGTAAAGTAAATAGGTCGGATGTACAGTGGCGCTGGCCTCTGTCCACAATGACCCACAGAGAGATGAGAGTCTTTCATTCCACTCACAAAAGTGTTGAGACTCTTTTTATTCTGTCCTGAAATCTGATCGGAGGGAAGAGAGGAGTCCCCAAACATTGGGCCACTCTGTAAAAGTGTCTCAGCTCCACATTGGGGTGGATGGCTGTGGCTTCAGTTTGGCTACAGGACACACCCAGCAAGCAGTACAAACATGAGCACTGTCACTTTGTATGGCATTTGAGATGACTGAAGTAATACGGTGCTGAGCAGACACACAAGGGGTGACATTATTAAAATGTGAGAGGTAAATACGGTAAAGATGCCTCAGAAGAAACAAGTTCAACAAACAATTTAAACTTTAATCTGAGATTAGTTTTCATTTATTTCATTGAAAAGAACAACTGAAGATGAAACAAGAAAAATAAAACTGTCCGCAACAGTTCAATCAGTCATGTTGTGTCATGCTAACAAAGATTAAGGTGCCAATCATAACACTTGACATCTACTTTATGTTAAAGTTAGAAAATCCATCAAAACTGAATATTTTGGTTTATCCAGGGAGAAGTCAGTGTCATTGTTCCGTGACTGGTGCGTTAAAAGAATACTGTTTTTCATCCTGCAGTCCTGGTACAAGAGAGTCCATGTTGGTCCAATAAGTGTTCTTTCGCCATGGTGACGCACCCATATCACTTTGCCAATGGTGCAAAGCTGGAGAGATTAACCTGGCTTAATTAGAAATACAATAACCTGTCGGTGACAAAAGTCTGAGCTGTCTTTCAGCAGCAGTAAGGAGAGGTGACGATTGAGAGGAGCACAGGGATTGACTCTGGGGGTCCGCTCATAATTTCATGAAAACAAAAGGTAGTGCTGGTGCACTTCCTTCATTGCTTTCTTTCATCTTCTGAGCCACAAACAAAAGTGGACATTGTGTGCATCAAAGAGCCCTGATCAGCAGACCTAAAGGTTTAAACGGACACCTTAGGGTTAGTAAGAGGCCCTGGTATTGATGGCAAGTGTCAGGAATACATGATGGTATGGTGCTGCTGTTCCAGTGAACTTTCCAAAGTCATCAACTTAAAACAGCAGGCCTGCATCTAGAACTCAAATGAGGACATAAGTCTCGTCTATGGCTATGGTTTCCCAACTCACAATGATAATAACAAATATACTTTTGCATTTAATAGATACCCTTGGGCAAGACTACATATATAATAATGTTTGTAGTTAGATCATGTCGTTTTGCATTGTCATTCATTCTTTTTAGTTTATATGTTTAATAAATACATGATGGTCCTGTGTCAGAGTCTTGTCCCATAGACAAACCACTTAATGTATTAAGAGAGAAGTTATAAAAAGTACAGCCAATAATGTTTAAGTTCAAGACCAGGTATAAATATATATATATATGAAACAAGTAACTATATGTTGTTACTTAAATTACAACTTCAAAAAACCTGGTTATGTTTTATTTTATTAAGATTCCATTTTCAATTACCAAGTGATAGTGTATACAAGGGAAAACATGTATGAAAAGAACAGAAATCATGGTTTTAAAGGGCTGGAAGAAACAGTTCTTTGAACGTTGACTTCTCTTTTTGTGTTGGTTGTTACCTCAGAGGGTGAGGACCCTCAATGTTTGTGCTATAAGAGACAACAGAATAAGAATTAACTGAAGTAAACACATTTTAAAAAGTACATAAAAGCATGATTCTCTGACTTAAATTTGTTGACTAAGTTCACTGACTGTATCAACATTAACACTTGGTGCGACTCTTTTGTGTAAGTCTCTATCATTTAATTTAATGGAAGTTGCATCACTCCTCCATGATTCATTAATCCACTTTATGAATCAGATTAAATTTTCTGCTCACCAAGTGCATCTCTAACTAGGGGCAGACAAACTGCTCTTTTCACGGGTATTTTGGCAGCCAAAGCTGGTGTGGAGAGAGGATGGAGCGCAGAAAAGAAAGTGGATATAACAGGTGGTGGTACACTAGAAAATCTCATTATGTTTTCAGGGACACAATGCAGAACAAGGTGGTGAAGATGGGCTGACAAAAGAAAAAAGGACAATTGTCACTTCCCTCCACCTGGTTTTTTTTTGCGTCAATATCAAGATTTACCACACTTGTGGTTCCTATTAAGAAATTAAGTAAATTATCTGAATGTCTGCATGCGAAAACAATCTTATGTTCTGTGAGCTGCAGTATAAGACTTGAAATAATATTTGTATTTAACATTATTGACAGGTATTGAGTTTAGCCTTTTTCAGTATGTGATCTCTGCACTGTATGTGCATTCCACATATTAATGTCAAGACCTGTTATATTCCTTATAACTTTTAGTTTAACATTTGAGATGCTCCCCCTGTGGCTGCCCCAGAATCCATGCCCTGGACTGAGTGACAGACAATGCTCATTTAAAACACAAAAGCACATAGACTCTCATTCAGACTACAGCTGCCCTCTTTCAGACCTGTATTCTAAAGCCACTTTCTGTTGTCCCCTGCTCAGGTTTTTCCCCACGGAGAGAAATAAAGCTGGGCCCCACTGCATTGCATTTGGTGTGAGGGTAGAGAAGGGCTCGTCTGTTTGAAATAAAGAGGCAAAAACCTCTCCACTGAGAGGACACCTTAGAGGTGCACCTTTTGCTTTGTCCTGGGCAGTAGGCTGGAAAAATGGAAGGTGGAGTAGGAGGGGAAAACATCATGCAGGTGGGCGATTCGTCCCTAATGTGTTTATGAAAGATGCTTTGATAAAAGGGGGGAAAGAACGTCTGCTGATTCCCAATGAGCTTTTTGTTGCCCCCCCCCCAAGTTTCTGATTTAGCACCTTACAGGCAAGCACCTTGTGTGCCTCCAACTACTCCACTTACAATACATACATGTGTTTGTTTTTAAAGGTAAGCTGAGCTGATTTTCCTTTTTGGCTGAGGGTGGAATTTACTTGTCTGTGGAAAGATTTGAGACTATACCTGTGCATTTTCCTCCGTCAGCTAATGCTTGCTATAAAAAGCATTTGAGTTGCTACTACCATTTATTGTCTGAGTTATCGTTCAGAGATATATGCTGAAATGTGAGTTGGATATGGCTGTCACTTGTGGAACAGCTGAATGCATAGAACAGACAATCAGTTATGTTCATTGTTTTTTTTTAGTGCAATTCAAACAACATGTAGTGTTTCTTTTTGTTTTTTTTGCAAGACGCTTCATGCCATTTTGGTAATTCCCACAACGGTTGAGAATATTTTGCTTGTAGTGAGCTGTTACATTGATTTTATTCATCTAGCCCTAACTCTAACCCATAATCACCTGAAGGTTAACTACATTCATAAATCACACATCATACTAATCCATTTACATCATCACAAAAATATATCGATAGAACTATGTGCACATGCTAAATGTCTGACGTATTTACACACATTAATTAACATTTGTGCATAATAATTTTGCTTAGAATATCAACTCATTCAACAATAAAATTAACAATTAACATTATCACAAAAGTCAGAAACAAAGAATATATAACCCAACAATACAAGTAAAACCAAATTTTAAGTTTCATATTTATTTGTAGTGAAGTCATCACTGAGACAATGTCCAAATGTGTGAAAAATACTGAGGTATCACAGACTGATAAAGGGCCCCCATTAATGCTGAGTTCGTATTTCTGAATAAAAAAATATCTGAAACATTTCAAAATTACTGAAAATAAAATAAGCTCTATGAGACTAATTGCAATCTGTGAATATACAACAAAAATTTGAATGAAAATATGAAGAGTACCAACATAAGAGACAAAAGGAATGGCTGTACCTACAAAAATACTTTAAATTAGTTTGACACCTTTGTGTCTGAAATGCAAACTTGTTTTACACCACCACTGTTGTATACTCACTCAATTATCAGGTACTATCACCAATAATGAGTACACGGGAGACTAGGGAGAATTGCTCGTAAGCATGTATTAGTTTTTTATGCAGAACAGATTACAACAACGTAAGCACGTCACACAAAATGGGGCGTAACAGTATCCGTGAAGGGACAAACTTAGGCTGTCAATACACAACAACCACTTACAGGAGTTAGGTCATATGTGTAATTGGCTTATCTACAAAAGTTGTATACCTATACAAGTGATACTCACAAATGGTAGTGTGTGTGCTATATCGTAAATTTTAGAGGGAACATAGTGCATACATTTCACACAGTGAATTTAGACACTTATTGCATTTAAATACAGTGGAAATTGACACACAACCTCAGTGTTTTTTCTTGTTTATTAACTAACTAAAAAGGCAAATCACAAACAAGATTTAACATGTTTAACTGCAGCAAAAGTGTATAATATCAATTTAATATAGATTTTAAGATTTTAGAAATGTGGTATGGTTTTGTTGAAACATAACATGTAGTGGTCTCTGGTCAATAATCTATCCCAGAGCAGAGATCCAGTCTCCATGTACAGTCAGGGACACTATCAGACTGATAGGACCAAGGAGTGACAGATGATCAGCTGCAGCAGACATTACCCAGCATCAGCATGGGGAGAATAAGAACGCTTCACTAGTTTTAAAAAGGAAGAGAAGGCTTTGGAGCAAAGGGGAGGGGTCCATTTTTATTCTTGCATGAGGCACATTCTCTTTTTGCAGTGTATCAGAATACAGGATGCACTGTCTGATTTCTGTTCCCTTGCAACTATCTTGTCCCAATTCAAACCTCTTGTGGTTTATGTGGCTCAGATCCTGTTTCCAACGGAGCCACCTGACCATGAAAAGAGTGTGTGTGTCACGTTGCTGCCAGCATCTCTGACGAGCAGCTGCTCTTTACACCCACAGAAAAACAGAGGACATGAGGCCAGCAGTGGCATCAAGACAATGTCTCAGAAAACCCAAAATATGTCAACAAAGTAAGGTTAAGTAAAAGAAGGAAAGGAAATCAAGTGTAAAATGTTGATTTCTCTGCTCTGTGTGAAAAATGTGGGACACTGCTGCACGTAGGCCAACTCTGCAACATTTGTCAGAGTGGAGGCTGTTGTCAGGAATACATTTTCAAGTTCAGAGGAACCCTACAGATCCAGTGACCTGGCCTATTGTTATCAGTGACTGGTTTCCATCAGGAAAGAGGATAAAACCTCTGGCTTGTGGGCAAAAGGCGGCAGTCTTTTGTCCTTTGACAACCCTAGTTACCTTATGACAGCTCATTAAGAAGAGAGGAGTATTATTGGCCACACAGCCCAAACAGTAGCTTGTGTGATATTGTAATGCTATTCCAAACATTTTATTTCTTGAATCAGAAACAGATGCCTCTATTATTGCCTCTATAATGTAAGAATTTTGGTAAAAACAAAGGCAAACACTCTTCTCTCAGGCAGAAATGTGTTTTTGGCAGTATTTTTAAACAATGTAAAATCTGTTAATCTGTTAATCTCAACAGATTTAGTAATTAAGTGAAAATAGTATTTGATGAGTTATTAATCTCTAGAATGTTTTTTACAAATTACATGAATGAAATTAAAAAGCAAATATAATGTTAGCATTTAATTATTTATGTTTGGTAACGAAATACATTCAATCATTCTCACTGACTTGTTCTAATTTAAACACTGTTTGATTTTAAACCAAATCATACGAAAACAAGTTCTTAGACTTTCTTAAAAAAAAGACCTGACAGCTACCATAAAACAAATTCTTACAAAATCCAGTATATTTGAAAATATTTAAAAAACATGGAGTCCCAATCAATTTGCCAGTCATCAGTTTTCAAATTCCAAACAAACCTCTGTAAAGTGGCTTTTGTAGAGTTTCAACAAAAACTGTCACACCACACATACTGGAAAACAGAATGAACATACGTAGAAGTGCATGCCAGGCCAGCAGTCACGTTTGATTATCTAAGGCTAATAAACTTGTTGGTTGATTTAATCCTTGTTCCGTGTTTAAAGTCAAGGGAGTTTTAACCGACACTTCAGACTCAGGATGCATGTCAGCTGTATTTGAATGCAACATTATCAACCAATGAGCAGTAAGAATCCAGTTAGGTTACTGTAATGCTGCTCTTCCAGGTTTTTCAGGTTTCAATGCACATTACTCTGCTCTTCACAAATAGACCCTGATTATTTTAACTATGCACTGTGTAAAGGACAAATATATATATAATATATATATATATATATTGAAATTATGCTTTATTTCTTTGGACTTGCAACAGTAACACATTGTTGTATTAGACGAAGAGGCCACAGTGTGCCTCAATAAAGGAAGACACCCGATTGTTAGAAGATTATCACACTTTTGCCTCACCTCCACTGAGTTTGGTCTGCAACTTAGCTGAGACCTTTACATCTTTAGAAATCTTTGTTCATCTAAAATATATGAAATTGTTGATTACTTGGACTAATGAGTGGTATACAAATAATAGAGGTACTGTCCAAGATAATGAAACAGAGCAATCCTACTTTGAAGTAATGACTATGTCTGACAAAGACTAACTCAACTCAAGTCATGGATTTATTAATGGTAATACATTCAAATCTGCAACCACAAATAATACATTATATGTTAAAATTTTGCTTTGATAAATACAATTTGTAAATTTAATAATTTGTGTAATGGATCCTTTGAATTTAAATGGTTTGGTAAATGATTTGTATTTATATAGTGCTTTTATAGTCTTGATGAACACACTCAAAGCGCTTTACAGTACAGAGAGATTTGCAATGGTTGTCACATAACAGTGTAATTCCGTCATGATGGACATTGTTGTGATTTAAAAACAAAGAAAAATAAAAGGCATATATCTTTATATATATTACAAAATTATGTTATAATATAATAAGAGAAAAAATTAATTCTCCATTTTAGCAAAGACAAATGTAATTCTGTAATTATGTAGCATATTAGTTCATTCAGTGATGCATTTTAAATGAGAGATTAATCAAAGGCCGTACAAATTGGTCAGAAAATATTTAAGGTCCTCACTGATTTATTTCCACCAAAACATCACACACTCTGCCACCTGATTTGATATTTCCCCTTGGTTTCTAATGTGTTGAGTAAGAAATTACATGACAAAAAAGAGGAAAATCTTGGGAGGACACTAACTTGTTGGTGTGCTGCTTGTGTTTGTAGCCAAACATGATCTACTGCACACTAAGTCTAAAGCTATAAAGCTGTTTGGCAATTTTGGAAAACATATTCCTACAACAGTGTTCAATGTTTTAATCTTGTGACTGTGTACAGGGTCCACAACTTACATGACTGACTGAAATAATATAATATAGCATACTTCATGAAGATAAGGTTTATTGCAAAACAATTACTGCATTAGTTTTGGATACTTGTACCTAGCTAGTTTCCAACTAAAATGTATTACCTATTTTCCTTCATTCTCTTTTGGCCATCAGAACTTCCAAATATTTTGTTGTAAATGTTCATTGTAAAACTTTGGAGAAAAACACAGCGGGGTTGCAGAAGAAAAGGATCGGTGAGGAGGAGGAAGAGAGCAGGTCCGCTAAACGAAAGGGATTTGTGGAGAAGAGGAGATATAAGCCGTATCTCCCCTCTCTCATCATGGGCAACGTGAGATCACTAGGGAACAAGATGGACGAGCTGACAGCGCTAGCCCAGAGCCAAAAGGAGTACCGGGAGTGTAGTCTGATGATTTTTTCGGAGTCATGGCTACACAGGGAAGTTCCCAACCAAAACGTTAACAGCGAGGGATTTCAAACGGTTCGGGTCGACAGGGATTGCACCAAGAGCGGTAAGCTTGCTGTTTTTGTAAACAACAGATGGTGCTGGTCATATCCTGGTCATATTACAACCATGGCCGTATTTGTCACCCAGACCTTGAACTGTTGGCTGTGGGACTCCGTCCATACTATTTGCCCAGGGAAATCTCGCATGCTATGGTGGTGGCTGTATACATTCCTCTGTCTGCCAACCTGACGTCGACATGTGACGTCATCCATACTGCCATAGCTGGTCTGCAAACTAAACAACCAAATGCTCTGATCATAATCTCGGGTGACTTCAATCATGTTTGCATAAAACACTTTCATTTTCACCCAGTACGTCACCTGCAAAACCAGAGGGGAAAGGACCCTGGACCTGCTGTATGTTAAGGATGCATATGCCTCTTCCCCCCCTCCCCCCTCCCCCCTCTTGGGAGATCAGATCACAGCTTAGTGCATCTCACCCCCTGCTATGGGCCTCTGGTGAAAAGGCAGCCTGTGATCACAAAGACAGAGAGGAGGTGGTCAGAGGAGGCCTATGAGGCACTGCAGGCCTATTTTGAGGTGACTGACTGGGATGCACTCTGTGAGCCGCACGGACAGGATATTGATGGGTTTACAGAGTGCATCACGGATTATTTAAACTTCTCTGTGGACTGCACTAACCCAACAATGACTGTCTGCTGTTACCCAAATAACAAGCTGTGGGTAACAAAAGATATCAAAGCCATCTTTACCGAGAAGAAGAGGACTTTTGGAGGTGTAAACAGGGAGGAGCTGAGGAGTATTCAGAGGGACCTGAAAATCAAGATCAAGGAGGCAAAGGCTACAGGAGGAAGCTGGAGGGGTCTTATGTGGAATGAAGACCATCACCGGCTTCAGACCAGCTAGTGGCAGAGGAGCTAAGGGCAGCTTGGACATGGCCAATGAATTTAATCTATTTTTTAACAGATTTGATACAGCGGCCCCTGCCCACCCTATCTCTTCTGCGGTCTGTCTCCAAACACCACTCCTCCCCACTCCCCTTCCCCTCCCCCTGACTGTCACTCAAATTGCTGTGAGGGTTCCCCTCCTCCTTACACCTCCTCTTTTTCACAAGCTGACTGTCTTCTTCCTGACGACTCCAACCCTCCTCCTACCCAGCCTGCATGCTCTACAGTGTCCTTCACACCTCACCATGTTAGAAGACAGCTGAGGAAACTCCATTCAGGCAAGGCCGTGTCCCAGTGGCTCCAAGGACTACAGACTGGTGGCGCTGACGTCCCACATCATGAAGACCCTGGAGAGACTCGTCTTGGAGCCGCTCAGGCCCATAGTCAGGGCCACACTTGGATCCCCTCCAGTTCATCTACCAGCCCTGGCTAGGAGTTGAGGACGCCATAATTTACTTGCTGAATCGTGTCTACGCCCACCTGGACAAGCCGGTTAGCACTGTGAGGGTCATGTTTTTTGACTTCTCCAGTGCTTTCAAGACCATCAGGCCAGCTCTACTGGGCGAGAAACTCACAGCGATGCAGGTGGATGCCCCCGTCGTGTCCTGGATTGTTAACTACGGACGGTCCTCTCTCCCTTTCTCTTCACTCTCTACAACACGGACTTAGGAAGTAGACGGCCCAGGAGGAAGTGGACCAGTTGGAATTTCTGCGTCACAGAGCCCTGGTAGGAGCTGTGGCAGGTTTAGCATCACCTCACTTCAACAGAGCCTAGGGTAAGGAGAGGCA
The DNA here is from genome assembly GCF_022539355.2 of Hippoglossus stenolepis. Classification (NCBI taxonomy): domain Eukaryota; kingdom Metazoa; phylum Chordata; class Actinopteri; order Pleuronectiformes; family Pleuronectidae; genus Hippoglossus; species Hippoglossus stenolepis. The sequence goes on from NC_061491.1 coordinate 898,862, forward strand.
ACACCTGTCCACCAAGAAGTCAGATGGTGTGCTTTCAGCAGCAAGGGTATGGATGAGATGGGAACATTTTGCAAGGCCAAACACTTTTGCATCAAGTTCCTCATTCAGTATGATGTGCTGCCCAGCCTATCTAACCTCTTTTGTTGTGGCAAGGGGAAAACACCAGCATGCCGCTTGTGCCAAGGAAGAGGTACATTGGAGAACATCCTCAGCAGCTATCCCAAAGCACTTGGGGAAGAACAATTTCGTTGGTGACACAACCAAGTAGAGTCAGGCCTCCTATCAACAGCACAAGACAGGCAAAGGAGGGTGGACCTAATAAAACAACTCCGGTTTCCTGGAAACATTGCAGAGACTACCCTCAGGCCAGACATTGTGCTAGTATTGGAAACAACTAAGCAGGTGGTCATCCTGGAGCTCACTGTTAATGCTAAATAATGTAATCTAGCCCTTTGTATTACCATGTTGTTGAAAGGTGCTTTACAAATAAACATACCTGTGCTGAACCAGGGAGAGTTAATCGGCACAGTCTAGTTGGCCAATTACTTCCCTGGTTTAAAATGGCAAATTTATGTTTAGTTATTTGAATATATGTTTCCGCCTGTTCTCTAATAAACATGTTGAAGCCTGGTTTGTCTCTGGCTGTTGTTGGGAGACCCCGCTGGCAACGTTGTGTGCCACAATACTTTACTTTATCTAACTGATATACAGGTTAGGGTTATTTAGTTTTATCTGTTTTTGTTTGATTACATGTATACATTTTAGGTGAGAATTGTATGATGAAAAAAAGGTGCTTGTCATTGCAATGATTGACTCTAAATATTCTATTGACATTTTCTAGAGGGGCTGTTTGTGAGAACGCAAATATTCCATTGAGAGGCTCCCTATCTTTTTTTTTGTTAATGCATTTCATTGAAGAATCTCAATCTGTTGTGCTCTTCATATGGGAAAGGAAAAACTTATTATATGGGCATCCTCTGGAGTTCATGTCTGAACACAGCTTAAGAAGGAAGACAAGTTGGCTATCTTGAGGACTGCTAAACTCAGATCTGGGGCCTCATTTATACTTACTGTAAGTCGCTTTGGATAAAAGCGTCAGCTAAATGAAATGTAATGTAATGTTATATATAAAACAGTGTGTAGGATTCATACTAAAAGTGTACGTGTGCACAAAAGCCAGAAATGGCGTACTCAAAAAAAAAAAAGTTTTATATAACTGTGCGCAGGCACACCTGAAGGCAATGTTCACTTTATAAATCACAGTCCACCTGGAAACATTTGTTACGTGGATCTGCCTCATATCCCGCCCTCTACACGCCCACATTCGATGGGTTTCCACGTTGGGTCATGGCATCAAGCGATGAGAAGAGGAACATCTAGGTGTTTGTTAGTGAGGTGGAGGTGAACAGCTATATTATGGGACAGCAGTGATGTCATTAATGAAAGAAAATACACTGATACTCTGCTGCTGTTAATACAGTGAGTGAGAGTGAGTACTTTAATAAAAAAAAAAAATCAAATTCAAAGGTGGAGGCAAAGAAATTATTGCTTCACAGTGAATGTGAGGGAACTTGTTGTATCACCTGTTGGTATTTTAATCATCCAATACTGCAGTATTATTAAATTCAGAGCAGCTGTGATATCCCCAATCTATAGAATTTAACAGAATTATTATTATATGCTTGTGTTTGTACTGGGATGGTTCGGTTCCGTCTGGTCGATCTGTGTGATACTGGACTCAGTTCAGCACAAAGATCACAGATCACATATCTATAGAATCTATATCAGCTGCTCAATCATCATCATGCGATAAAAACTCTTTGTGATCGCTGAAGCCTTGTTTCCTCCTCATCCTTCCATGCGCGTGCATCCATCACGCAGCATTAAGCCTGAGTGTCACCACAGTATTTATATATTTAGAGCAATCGGACAGATTACTTCACACATCAGTGGATCCTAACCTCCACTCTGGGATATTATTTGGAAATAGAAGTTTGAAAGTGAATAGTTTTTCTTTATTTTTTACAAGTGATCTCCAGTGTGCTCTGTGCGCCTGATGGCACAGTCACGTTCACTGCAGAGATGTTACACACACTCGTCCTGGATGATACACGCACAGTGTCAGAAGATATTATTAAAAACTATTAATGACTCAGCTCTGCAACTCTGCTGTTTAATGGTATCTGAACGTAATTTGCTGTAAATTGTTTTATATCTTTTTCAATTGCAGATTTTTATGGAACAGTTTTGTCGTGTGAGCACAAATAACACTGTTGGTTTCACCATGAGAGATTTTTTCATCTCTCATGGTGGATTCTCACCTGTGGCTCCCAGTACCATCTGGCGCCTCTTCTCCCTTTCTCCGCCTCGGCGTACTCTGTCTCTTCGTAGTCTGTCTTTCACTTCATTGCTGCTGTTAATTGTTCTCTCTGTGAGTTTTCTTTCAGGTGTCGCACCTGTTATTCCACCTTCTAGCTGGCCATTGCTTCATTTGACCTACACTCTTCTTTTGATTGGCTGAAGGCAGTGTCTATCATGGGGCAGAGCACAAACAGTTGCAGTTCATTTTGCATTACTGTGGTCATTCACAACGGCAGGAAGCTAAAATCAAAAGCATATATATACCAGTCTATTCGAACCTAAAAGTAGGAGAGAAAACCAACAAAAACCCTGAACTCTGAAACACACAAAATTAAATCATGCAAAGTGTGAATTTAACCAGGGCTGAGCTAGGTGCCTCACTTTTCTGCTCTTAAATGGTGCAATTTGATCCAGGATGGAATTGCAGTTAAAACGTGTTAGCTGCTCATCAACTGATGCTACAGGCTCTATATGGATAGAGTTTAAAGCTTAACTATAGGAAGTGGCAGAGGTTGAATTAAAAATTCTAGACAGAGACTGAGTAGGAGAGCTATTAGAACCAGGGGATAAAACAAAATGAAAACATAAGCAATAGTGATCCGATTAAAACATGTCACATCACATAGTGTAAAACCATAGGTTAAAACAAGATCAAGGGTTTGGTCCAGACAATGTGTGGGTCCAGTTTGAGAGAGAGATAGATTGAATGAGTCAATCAGAGATACAAATTCTGCACCTAGGCTGTTAGAGGAGCAGCAGACATGGATATTAAAATCAGCTGAGATTAAAAGCCTGTCATATCTGGGTAATATTATTGACAGAAGTTCAGAATGAAAAAAAATTATGATGCTGGGCGTGGGTCATGCTGGGGGGACCATCACTTTAGGCTAAAAGCAATGAAATTTATGAAGTTGCTAATCAGTTCCCTACACCATACCTGTTTGGATGTAACCCATACTTTTTAAACAGGTCACACTCAGTCCAAAAATAATGAAAATTGTTTATAAATCATAGTCCAGTGGCAGTGGTGAAATTCTGCATTGACATGTCAAGGCTAAAAAGATGATTAAAACGCTCTGAGCTTTTATTCATAGTGGGAAGTGGGCCAGACAGTACACACCTTCTCCCTAGGCTTTCGACTGTGTAGACGAGGGACTCAAGATCATAATGAAGTTTGGTGGATTGTCTTAGCATGATGTCATTGGTACGAGCAGAGCACGTGTCAGTTCTATGAAATCTGCCGTTTCGCCACCAGAAAGACAGTAGGTGATGACGCCTGGGAGTTCAACAAACCTGACATTTGAGTCACCTAAAACAAGGATTTCTGGTGGACTATCTTTGCAGCCACCATTGTAGGCAGAGAGTTTACATGAGAGAAGAGACTGAAAGCCGTTAGCGATAGTAGCTGAGACAGAGGAGTTGATTAGGGGAGTTTCACCTGGAGAGTCGCTACTGCCACAGCTGTGGCCGGAGCACCGTTGGGCCCAGGAGTCAGTGTCTGGAAGTTAGCGGGGGGGGCATAACCAAGGCTAGAGACATCAGGAGGTGAAAGGCATCGACGACGTGGGAAGTTTGGGAAATCATGGACATTCTGCATTTTCTCTGCCATTTACAGCTGGCCGGGGCTGGCTGCTCCGGAGCAGCAGACGGCAAGCATGTAGCCGCTAGCTCAGTTAGGTCCTCAAGTGGGGTAAATAAGTTTATTTACAGAATATGTGAGTAGGCATTTTGTACAGTGCATTCGGAAAGTTTTCAGACCCTTTCAAGTTTTCTAAATTTTTTAATGTTTCAGATTCATCTTAAAATGGATTCAATTCTTTTCCCCCCCCAATAATCTATACACATTACTCCACAATGACAGCAGAAACAAGTTTTTGGAGTGTTTTGTAAATTCTTCTTCTTGGCAGAATCGTTCAAGCTCAACCAGGTAGGATTGGTGGGGTCGGTGCACAGCCATTTTTAGATCTCTCCAGAGATGCTCAACTGGGTTCAGGTCTCGACTCTGGCTGGGCCACTCCAGGACTTTCGTGGAGTTACCCTGAAGCCACTCCTGTGTGTTCTTGGCGGTTGGCTTCGGGTCATTGTCTTGTTGAAATGTAAACCTTTGCCCCAGCCTGAGATCCAGAGCACTCTGGAAAAGGTTTTCACTGAGGATTGCTCTATGTTTTTCTGCATCCATCTTTCCCTCTATCCTGACTAGTGGCCATAAGTGGCCAAATAGTTCAATGTTCGTTTCATCAGACCAGAGGATTTTGCTTCTTGCGGTCTGAGAGCCGTTTAGGGGCTTTTTTGGCATACTCCCAGCGGGCTGTCATGTGCCTTTTAGTAAGGAATGGCTTCTGTCTTGCCACTCTACAATAAAGGCCTGGTTGGTGGAGGGCTGCACTGATGGTTGTCCTTCTGTAAAGTTCTCCCATCTCCACAAAGGCACTCTGGATCTCATTCATAGACCCGGTGCCTTCAGCAGACTGCTAAAACCTTCCAAAAGGCAGCGACGCAAGAGCCTGCCTAAGAACTTCAGCATAAGAGCTGCATCGCACAGCAGAACCACAAAAACAGGAGCCACGAACCAGCAAGACGACTTCACTGGACTTCAAACAGCACATCAACCTTTTTTCCCTTTTCATGGACTGGTAACACAACTGGGCTTAATAATTATACTAGGCTAAGCAAAGACTGTTCATTCGATTCCGTGTGATGTTTATAAGTTTGATTTGTGTTGCTGTGATATTTTGGTTATAAGTTATTTGAAAGTTAATGTTAGTTATGTTATGCTCTTCACAGTCTTTCTTTGCATGCAACTAGCTACTTTCTCTAACTTGGCACCAAAACACACCCACACATATCTCCCCACACATCTCTCTGACCCCCGCTACATGTGGTAAACATACCAGGGGGGAAGGTTTATTGCCCTCATAGGGGCCAGCCACCATTTTGAAAGCACACATGCATACTCACATACACATATTTATATAGTAAGTACACCTTTAGTAATTTGTGTTTTTATACTTTATTATCTTCATTTTCTTTCACAAATGTTGTTTTCATTAATGTTGCATAAGTGTGAATTTTGCCAACTTCTACAAATTTGTAGTTAGTACTTTAATGAGACTTAATCAATAAATCATTTGAAGGGTGGTGCCCCGAGGTATAATCAATTAAAGTTATTATTTAATATTAATATTTTTAATATTAATATTCAATATTTTTTCTGATAACCAAATTTATTGAATGACAAAAGGCACACCATTTAAATGGTGTCACGTTTAATGTATCAATTGCACAACAATAGTGACCATTGGGTTCTTGGTTACTTGTCTGACCAAGGCCCTTGGTCCCCGATTACTCAGTTTGGCTGGGTTTCTCAAGGAGGATTGATACAAGTAGGATGCACCAGAGCTCTGTTGCAAGTGTCATAACAAAGGCTCTGACTACTATGTAAATGGTAGATTTCACCCTTTTATTTTTGATAAATTTTCAAAAGCCTCCAAAAACCAGTTTATGCTTTGTCATTGTTGGTATTGTGTGTAGATTGATGAGAAAATTGAATTGAATCCATTTTAAGATGAGTCTGAGTCTAAGATGAGTTATTTTATTGGGCTACTAGAAGAGAGGCAAGATTCATGTAAATTCACAGTAATTTATTTTTTACCTGGCAACATGGTGTAGTCAAACACATGTGCACCAGGAGCAAGTCAAGTGCACCGGTATTTTTGTGGCCAGACTCACCTGGTGTACTTAGAAATTTGGTAGGATCAGAGACAACTCATTCATTACAGATTGCAGCACCTGTTGGTTTATAGTAGAAACTATATAAAAATGTATCAGACTTACAAGTATGATTAACAGATGTCTCTGTGGTTATTTTACAACAGCCTGGTGCTGTGGATTTAAGAATTACTGAATAAGTAGTGTGACATAAGGCACTGGTATATTTGCAGCAGATAGTTCGAGGCAAAGCTGTATGTTTCAGTGACAGCAAGTTCTCTCAATTTGACTTCATCTATATAGTGTAGATATAGTGTTATGCTAATACAATTTTAATTATAACTATATGTACAGTATCTACATATTAGATACTTGCCAGGAGTGAGTAAATACTGCACTGAATTACTGCTTAAAAGCCTTGCATCAAATAAATCACAACTCAAGAAGAGGTTGTGTACTGTAGGCAGTTTAAAGAAAATATAGGTTGTAACCACCTCTTTAATCTCAACAGGATCATCAAATTTGTTTGGGCCAAAATTTATTTTTACTTGCTACTGCTCATGTTCAGATCTTGGTTCCTCTTAGAGGAACTCTGATCTCTCAGTGTGTAGTAATTGAGGCGTGTGGTTGTGCTGCATGTAAAGGCAAGCGGTTTTCAGGTTTGATTTCACGTTGCTCACTACCTGATCATTCACTGCCTGGACAGGACACTCTGTGTCCAAAAAGGTTTCCCTTACAAATTGGTTACATGCAACCCACAGTTTACACCCTGGCACCGATCCATTTTTTATGATGAGGTCTAAATGAGGGAAACTGTTTCCTGAGGAGTATTTGTTTGCTTATGTACAGGGATTTTATCCACTTGTAAAAGCAATATAATACCATGTATGTGCAGTCTTATAGTCAGTAAAAATGGTTTGCATATTTGACAAACAGAGAGAAGACCCAACATAAATCTGTAGGAAGTCTTAAAGATAACGCTATTTATTGTTGATGCTTCAATCGCCAGCCTTTGGCCGATCAATTATCATTATCAACATGAACATTAAATCATCAGCTGAATCACAGTAAATAAATGGTATCAAATATTGTTTTCTGCTGAGAATGTGTCTGATTTCATATTAGTTATTTTAAAATGCTTTTGAAATACTTAAATTGAATGGTGGTAGTTTAATTTCGGCTTCAGCTGGGTTTTTTATTGTATCTCCTAGCCAGTGATATCATGGGCTGTGTTTCATGCATGTCAGTCTGCAGGCTAGACTATAGGACCCCAGCAGGTCTCAGTGACAGCATAATTTATAAATCTAGCACACATAATCATGTGTTGCTACAAATACAAAGTTCGGCAAGGAAGGGAAATCAAAACACTAGATTTTAACAATTTGACCTGGGACTGTACAGTGAACCATTAAGATGTGTTGTGATCAAATAAAATTCATTTTAAGTTTTTGTCCCTTTTCGAACTAATGGATGAGATGTTTTAGGCCATCCAATGTTAAAGGATCCAGAGGGCTTGTATATTACAAAATTTGAAAAAAAAGTTATATCGGCAATATGTAAGATAATGTCGAATTATCTGTGTGTTGATGTGTATACAGTATGTTACTTCGCTAAAGACAAGTGGATCATGTGTGGCGGTGAGGGCTCTATATGATAGAAAAGTAAGCATCATTTACTTTTACTGACTTATCATTATTTCAACATTACTTTTCATATCCAACCTCTTTGGTTTAAAGGTTCCTATACTCTAATTGACCAGACTGAAAAATTATTGTTATTTAGAAAATGTTCTGCAGTCAACTAACACCACAGAAAAGGTAACATCAGTGATAAGACAAGAGAAACAATAGCTATAACACTATAGGCTGATTCATGTTTCTGCGTCGAAGCTACCCCATAGGTAACCACGTAGCCTACGCACAGTAACATTTTTGGGGAGGTGCACATCAGGGTACAGCGTAGGGTACACATCTGCGCGTAGGCTACGGCATAGCTTCAACACATCGGCATGAATTGGGCTTATGTAAGGATAGGTCTTAATAATCAAAATAATAAATAAATAACGTTGATCAATTAATAATTTATGTTCTTGGTTTTGAAAATATAGCAAATCTAGTTTAAAAAATATAGCAAAGAGGATATCTATTAGAAGACAACATTTTCTTTCCTGTCTTTAAATACTGTATATACTGTCCTACTAAAGAACTCACATGTTGAATTGCCATAAAATAGTAAGTCTTTCAGTCCCTGTTTTACCAGCTGTAAAACTGAACGACTTCATAATTGAAATATGTGAAGTAGTGAATATGTGTTATGTGAACATATTCCCTGTTTTTAAGCTGCAGTTTTGCCAGGTGGAAACATTTTCAAGGGCTGAAGTCGCATTGCTGTAGGGGAGCTGTGATATGATTATCTAATATTTTGTTGAAATTATTCAAAAGGGCCAAATGTGTGCTGTTATTTCAGACCTGGGTGGTTAAGCTTTATTGTCAGTAGAATACAGAAATGCCAATTGCTACATAAACTGTATTCAAATCATAGCCACTGAGTTTTATTGGCTTTTTATCTTATCTCCATATATATAGCAAAAATACTTGCGATTTACTCGAACATTTCTCCCAAATATATTTCAAGTAGTGGGAAATAAAAGCAATGTTCCATTTTTCTGTGACTTCACTGAATTCACTTGTCATTGTTTTAACCTGAAATAGTTGTAGCACCACATGTATGAAGATAGTTCGATCTCAAGTCAAATCGCTGGCAATAGGTAAATTAAGTATGGACTAGTCATGACTATTATTAACCTAGGCGGGTGCAACACGCTGAAAATGTACAACTGACAATAAAGCTAATTTCCATGGTGAACAAAGGTCGTTTTGATTTGCAGATGAAGCCTGTCTGCACAAATCAATGAAATAAACATAAGTGGAAGGAGTGTTGAAATGTCCAGCAAAGTTCCCAGCGAGAGAGAGAATAACAGAATATGCTTATTAGCTTGCATCAGTCGCTCCTATCTTTGAGCCTTGAACAGGTATATGTCTGACAGACAGTGAATACAGCAGGCTCTGGCACTATCTATCATATCTTATTGTATTCTAACAACACATTGTTAATCAATTCAATACCTGAATAAAGCTTAACTCCTGCAGAGAAAAGGTTTTGTGAGGAAGGTATTAAATATCACAAGATGCTATTGCTCTCCTTTCATGCAGGTGTACCAGGTATCCAGGCTGTTTCTTGATGTGGCATTTAAGCCTCCAGACTGTATTCACAGCCATTGTGTGCCCTGCATGCAGAGCAAAGAAATACAATTGCTACAAAGCACAATGTGTTAAGCAGTGTGTAATGCACGCTTCAGACATGCAGCATAGATCCACAGAGCTCATAGAACCTTTCAAATTACTGGAGGGAAAACCTGTATAAAGTCTGCACACAGTCTTTGGTCCTTAGTCCTGTCATCTGCAAAACTGGCACTCAGTACAGTGAATATACCTCCACCAAGGCTAAACAATCCTAGACATCTGTCTCATCTGGAATATTATCTGGATCTGCACCAAATGGAACAAACGAATATAAATTGTTACAAATACAAATGGCCAAACTCTGCGACAACCACTCGAAATCTAAAATACACTGAGATGATACATTGCCAGGACATTCAGTGTGCCCTTTTATCCCTCCATTCATTAGAAATAATGCATACCATTTGAGGGTCTCCGGCTTGCAGAGGAGCTGGACCCAATGAGGGTGAGCAGCAGGGTACAGGTACCCGGATAGGTCACTGGTCTATCACAGGGCTATATAGAGACAAACAACCATTCACATCTACCAGCAGTTTAGAGTCACCAAAAGGCAAATTTATTTGTATTACACATACCCTAACCATAAAATGCAAAGGCATCATGACTAATTGTAAAATAAACATAAGACAAGAGAAAAAAGTAGAAGTTAAAAGAATTTAAAATCATTACATAAAGAACAAAAAATTAAAAAAGATAATACAATAAGAAATAAAAGAGTGAAAGTAACAGTGCAGTGCAAGAAATGAGTATTAATTTGATTGAATAAAAGGCTGTGGCAAACACGAAGGTCTTCAGCATTAATTTAAAAGAACTAAGAGTTGCAGCAGACTTGCAGTTCTCTAGGAGCTTGTTCCACTAATGTGGGGAAACTGAACCCTGCTTCTATAGTTTCAACTCTGGGGACAGAAAGCAGACCTGTTCCAGACGACCTGAGGGGTCTGGATAGTATATAATGTTGATATAGATTAGACATATATTTTATTTATCTATTTTGGCTCTTTATAAACTAACAGCAGGATTTTGCAGGCAGAGGCGAATTTCAGAACTGGAGTGATGATCCACTTGTTTGGTGTTAGTGAGGACTCTATCAGCAGCCTTTTGAATCAGCTGCAGCTTTCGGATCAATTTTTAGAGAGACCTGTTACACACCATTACAATAGTCAAGTCGGCTGAAGGATGTTAGTCCCCTGGTGGCCGGGTTATGTTAATTTGTGAGTTGTCTGCATAATTGTGGAAACATATTGTGTTGTTTTCCATTATCTGAACGAGTGGAAGTATGTAGATGTTGAACAGAGGAGGCCCCAAAATACAGCCTTGAGAACTTCTACTTTTGTTTTTGTCCACTCAGATATGTAATTACCCCAAATCATTTCTGTTCTTTAAGTAGGATTCAAACCAGTTTAGTGCTCAGCCAGAGACTCCTACCCAGTTAGTTAGTTAGTCTAGTAATATACTGTGATCCACTTTGTCGAATGCAGCACTTAGATCCAGTAATGAGAAGACAGAAACTCTGCCACTATCTGTGTTTATGTGGATGTCATGTAAGACCTTAATTAGAGTAGTCTCAGTGCTGTAGTATGGTCTAAAACCTGACTGGAAGAAATCAAAACTGTTGTTGTGTACTAAACAGTTGTTCAGATGTTGGAAAACAGCCTTCCCATTTATTTTACTTAAAAATAGGAGATTGGATATGGGCCTATAATTGTTCCTTACTGATGTGTCTAGAGCAGTGATCACCAACCTTTTCGAGCCTCAGATCACGTTTTAATTCCAAACGTTAGCCGAGATCTACCACCTTGATATCTTGCAAAAACCCCACTTAGGAGGGTCATATTAATTATTTTTGCAATTTCTGTTAAAGGCTCAATGTACAAGCATAAATATACACAGAGAGGCAGTTATGGACTTTATCTATTCAATGCACAATATTCCCATTAATATCAATTCATATTTACAGCATCTGTTCAATGCACAATATTTAGCTTCTCAGGTTAACAATATGTTCTGCCGGGTTCTGCTACTGCGGCACAATGTTTTTGCATAGGCTTTGTCTTGAACATTGACATAAATATTATTTATGACTATAAAATATTGAATATTGACATAAATATTATTTATGACTATTTTCACAAAAGTAGTCCTTTGTACTCAAATATATACCAGTAATATACAGTATGAAGCTGTGCTTCTTCCGTTCCTGCAAATATTTCACAACTAAAAACATTTTAAACAAAAGAATGGAGTGCTTTTATTTTGACACGCATACAGCAAGTGTTGCAACCACTTCTTTTTGTCACATAAATTCATCAGATAAAAATTTAAACTCAGGGGAAAGGTCATTTTCTCTGTTTTTCTTCTGCTGTGAACCACAATGTTTATCTGTCTATGTCACAAACATATTTCCATAAGTGAAAGCCCTCCAGCGTGTCACTTTCTGAATCCATTCATTCTAAGGTTCTAACGGGGCTTTGATTGTTATCGACAGACCAGAAGATGCACCTATTCATACCGCAGTGTCCTAACATTTCATTTAATACATAATCCTACTTGTATTGAAAGAAATGCAGTAGATAAACCAGCTACAACCGACACACAGCTGATCTGCGGCGCAACCTCAGCCAGTGAGTCCAGAGTTTTTGGAAATCGACAGTGAAGACTGTCGAGATCAACCAGTCGATCCCGAAGAGACGCGTTGACAGTTTGCAGAATATCTGGGGCAATGCATTTAGCTACATGTCTTTGACTGTGACAGGAAGCTGGAGTGCTCAGAGGCAACATTGGCAGGAAAACTCCAAATTGAAAGGTCCTCAATGCACCACCATACTGCATGTCTTTTGTCCCTCAATTTCCAATGTTTTAAGATTTGTATTTCTTTGTGCATGTGTGCATGACACTGTATGGTTAAAGGAATGGGAACCTATACAAAAACTAATACAGTCTTAATAAAAAATTGTCATTTCTAACAGCTTTGAAAGGCATTTTAGCTATTTCTGAAACTATCCAGTCTTTAGCACTTTCCTTTTTTCATCATTCCACTCACAGACATAATATCATTGTCTTGATAACTGGTGTTTATTTTCTTAATGTATGGCAATAATTCCCTTAGTGTTCTTTTTAATCAATAATTACACAGTGCTGAAAGACACAATGTGACATTGTGTCCTTCTGTCCAAGTGTCCCATGCAAGGGCAGGTATATTGAGATAAAAACTGAGACTCACGTCATTACAGATCACATCAGATGTCATCACGGTATTTATTGCTTACTGTTAAAATGTAGGCAAAGGCCTGCAATCTGTTCACTTTCACAGGGCCTCAGCACAATTAATGCAATGTTCTCCATCTGAAAATAGAGGAGAGCTGTCATCTCCTGCATAGATGTCTGAGCACTGTTTAGCTGCTGAATGGGAGATAGGCCCTCTATGATTGCTTTGAAAGCTGAGCTCAGCCTTCCTCTTGAAAAGACAAATTCAGAGAAAAAGAAAGGATTTACCCCTGGAGAACAAAGAAAACTAGAAAATCACTTCTGTTTTTCAGGGGCTCCTTTTGACAAGAACACCCAAGCCAGATCCTTAAAATAGAAAGTTAACAGCTCATGTCACTCAGCTGCTGACAAGCAGAGGACAAGAGGCCTTTCTATAATCTCTCTGTGTTGTATCTGAATCCCTAAACAGGCTCCTGAACAGGGACAGTACAAACTACAGTGGCAGGGCATTTATGGAAGAAGGGGGTCCTAGAGGCGACTAAGTGGTTCCTATCTGCTTTGGAGAGCTGGCTCTCACTGCACTCTGGCTCATGCTGACACTTGCACTTCAGTGATGAAGCCCAGAAATGGCTTTAATTGTTTAATGAATAAAATGCAGTTTGGAAAGACTGCGATCCTAATCACCTTTTTGCAATGTTGAACTTTTTGGGCTCTGTGTAGAATAATTGTGCATTCATATGGTCTAAAGTGTTCTGCTTGGTATTGTTTATAAACATAAACAATACATGAAGTGCTTCGAGTGACTGCCCACATCAGCTCCTCCCTTTGTGACACCTTGGATCTTCTTCAGTTCAAACAGAGCCACAGATGATGCCATCACCTCGGTGAACCACACTGCCCTCACCCCCTGAACAAAGAGGATACATATGTGAGAATGCTCTTCATCTATGCCTGAAAATAGACCACACCAAATGCTCATTCTTCTTTTTTTGTGGAAAGTTTGCTTGATTAATTTATATGACATTCTATATATCGATGAGACATTGTTTATTAACTTTTCTGAAATGTTTGTGTGAGAATTTTATTTTGATCTTGTCACAACCCGGCTCAAAGATTGTGACAAGGAGGGAGATGACACGAGTGGACTGTTGCTCTTTCAGATATTTATTAACAAAATAAATTATAATGAACAACACAACGTGTGTCCATGAACAAAAACAGAAAAGGATGCTGCAGTCAGGAGTCAGGGAGAGCCAACCTCGTCCCACAGAGAGCGCAAGACCGAGACATGAATGTGGTAAGGCCTTTTAAAGGGCAGAGCACACCTGGCCCAGGTGTGTACTGATTAACGCTGATGTCACCTCCACCTACAGCTCAGGGGAAAAAAGAACAGGGACACCTAGTGTCCAGGTGAGGGTGGAGGGGGTCGTTACACCCCCCATAAGAGAGGGGTTCCAGCCAGGAATCCTGACATACATACACATACCAAACCAATGTTTATGGTAATACCACACTACTAATTACAATACCCTTCAGGGTATATACAAATCCAATATACCAAATCAAACTAATTTCTTATTTAACAATTTAACTCTGTTTTGTAATTGACAATACTCACCTCCATAATCCACTCACTCTGCTCCCTGCCACCCAGCAACTCCCGACGTCTGGAGAAGCACTTTTAAGCCAAGCAGAGGAGACAAATAGTTGACCAAGAAGACAACTGTAAAATACTCAAGAGCAAGGCGCTCGAGACAACGCATCCACCACAGTGTTCTCAGAGCCCTTGATGTGACGAATATCCAAACAGTATGACTGCAGAAAGAGGAACCAACGCATCAATCTGCGATTAGGGCAAGACAAAGAATGAAGAAAAATAATAGGATTGTGGTCAGTGTAAACCAAATTGGGCACGCTAGAGTCAACATAAACTTCAAAGTGTTGTAACGCCCACACCAGAGCAAGACTTTCCTTTTCAATTGCAGAATAATTGATTTGGTATGAACTTAACTTTCTGGAGAAAAAACTTACAGGGCGCTCAACACCATCACTGTCACCCTGAAACAACACAGCACCTGCACCTACGTCACTCGCATCCACCTGCAAGGCAAAAGGACGGTTCATGCAGGGTGCCATGAGAACAGGAGGTGAGCACAGAACTGTTCTGACACTATCGAAGGCTTGTTGGCAGGAAGCTGACCAAATATATTTGGCTCTTGCCTTCAACAGATCTGTCAAAGGACCAACAACAGAAGAGAAGTTCCTGCAAAAATTCCGGTAGTATCCCACCAAACCCCAAAATACACATGAGCTCCTTCTTGGTGGTGGCCACTGGATAGTTTTTAATTGCGATTACTTTTGCCTGAATAGGCCGCACTTGCCCTTGCCCTACCACTTTACCCAGATAGGTAACAGTGGCCTTGGCAAACTCACACTTCGCAGAGTTAACAGTTAGGTTGGCGTCGCGCAGGCGGTCAAATAGCTTTTTAATAAGGCAGACATGATCTTCCCAGGTATCGCTATAAATCACCACATCATCAAGATACACAGCACACCCCTCCAGCCCAGACACTACCATGTTCATGAGGCGCTGGAAAGTTGCCGGTGCATTCCTTACTCCAAAACTCATCACAGAATAGGAAAAAAGTCCAAATGGGGTAATAAAAGCAGAGATCTCTCTCCCTCTCTGGGACAGCGGTATTTGCCAACACCCTCTGAGCAGATCAAATTTGCTAACAAAACTAGCTGAACCAACCTGATCTACACAGTCTTCCATGCGTGGCAGTGGATAAGCATCAGGTTTTGTTACACCATTTACTTTACGGTAGTCAGTACAGGACCGAGGACTTTTATCTGATTCATCCACAAGCAAGCACAGAGACGCCCAGCTGGAAGCTGACGGTTCAGCAATGTGGTTGTCTAGCATGTACTTTATTTCTTTCTCCATTACCTTACGTTTCTCCTGAGATATCCTGTAAAACCTCTGGCGGACTGATTGTGCATCACCTACATCAATGTCATGCTCCAACAAATGTGTACGAGTTGGAACATCATTAAACAAACACACATAGTTGTTGAGCAAAACAGACAACTCAGCACACCGTTTACTGGACAAATGGCCAAATACAGATTTTAAATCACGTAGTGACTCAGAAGTCTTCAAACGACCATCCAGCTGGCTTTCATCGGGAGAAACCACACCATCTTCCTCCTGTGCAGACACCCCAGCAGCATGTGAGCGTCTTCCAACAGTGTCCGTCACTAGCACAGGTTTCACAGTCTGCTGCGGCACACGCTCACAAAATGGCGACTCACAAGTATAATAAGGTTTTAACAGATTCACATGGCGTTGACTTTCTAGGTTTTGGCGTAGACCGCAGGTAATTCTGCTCAGACACCTGGCGCAAAAATGTAAGAGGGCAGTGGAACTTGGCCTGAAACGGTGAACACACTAGTGGTAACAAAGCCAGAACCTGGTTCGCAAGATTCGCAACTGAAGTTGCGAATCTTAGCCCTACGGTCATAAATATTTTTCATCTTCTTCTGAGCAGATGCAAAATTTTCCCGAGCTTTCTCCCCATCAAAAATACAACCTATGCCGGAAACCATTCACATAATCAAGCAGACTAAGGGGTGGCTCAGATTGAACAACTTCATCATGCAGTAACGTTAATGGTCCACGCACCGTCCACAGCTTTAACCACGGATTTAGCAGTAATGGAGCGTAACGGATATTCAGCTGGATATCTCGTGCTCTGACACATTACTGTAAGCAGGTAATTACTTCCCGACTTTGAGCGTGGTAAGGGACCAACACAATCGATTATTAAATGCTCAAAT
Source organism: Hippoglossus stenolepis (assembly GCF_022539355.2). Classification (NCBI taxonomy): domain Eukaryota; kingdom Metazoa; phylum Chordata; class Actinopteri; order Pleuronectiformes; family Pleuronectidae; genus Hippoglossus; species Hippoglossus stenolepis. The sequence continues at coordinate 915,277 of NC_061491.1, forward strand.
GGCTGAGAAATTGCAGGAATGGGGAAGAGAGGAGCCGGCTTAATGGTCTGGTTTGGTTTACCGGTCATTTGACAAGTGTGACAAGTTTTAATATAGCGAGATACATCCTTCTTCATGCATGGCCAGAAAAAATACCTGAGGATGTAGTCATAGTTCTTACGAACCCCCAAGTGCCCCAGCAGATCGTGCGAGGTCCTTAGTACCTCTTCGCGAAACTTCGATGGAACAACAACCTGAAAAACCGGATCACCGACACAGTTAAGCCCATGAGGAACCCATTTCCTCACCAACAACTGATCCTGACACAGATAACCCATAGCAGCACTCTTTACATCAGCGTCTGACAGCACTTTTTCAAATAGCTCACTAAGTGAAGGATCAGCTCGCTGCTCAGTTGCCAGTACGGTGTGAGAAACTGATAACAAAGAGTCAGGCACGGACACAGAGCAGGTTCCAGCCCCTTCTGTCATGCTCTGCTCAACTTCAGGTTCTGCCTTCTCATGGCATATAGCTCTAGTAACTGCACAGGCCGTGAACACATCTGGGAAACACTGTGCACTCTCATCCGACTCTGTAGTGACAAAAGGGGAGGATGTCACCACCGGAGATGGCGGACAGCTAGCCCACACACGGCTACCACACAGAATTTTCCCCAAAATGATATCCACGCCTGGGATTGGCAATGCAGGGCGCACCCCCATGGCTACTTTTCTCTGTACCAAGCCACAGTCCAGTTTTAACTTATGCACTGGAACAGGCAACACAGTCAAACCCATTCCTTCAATTCATTGACCTTCAGTTATGCTTCAAAATGTTTATTCTTAGCAATGCTGCTAATACCCTTATCTTGATGATATTCTCCTTTACACTTGACATCTATTGCATGATGACATTTCAAAGGGCCACAGCAAGAAATGGACAAACACACTGTTGAACGCACACATTGTCAATAATACAATACATTGGTATGCTTTAGCATTAAGATTACCATACTGTACCTTGGGAGCTAAGGGGGTGGAGCGGTCGTCCTGCAACCAGAAGGTCAACGGGTCGATTCCCAGTCTCCCCCATCTGCATGCCGACGTTTACTGAACTCCTAATAGAAAAAAGTGCTGCCCATAGATGCACTGAATGGGATAATAGCAATAAACTATACTGTAAAGCACTTTGAGTGGTCATCAAGACTAGAAAAATACATAAATACAGACCATTTACATAATGTTTTCTATTGTGTTTCTAGTTTTGATTCACTTATGATGGCAGTTGTGTCACAACGTATTGCTGAGGTGTTTCAGCCATGTTTTTCAGGTGCCTGTTTTTCATCTGTTTGGCTGAACAGATACACTTCTATTTTAATACCTGCAGCTGCCTAATCATGTGGCAATGTTTTACTCTCACTATACACCCGTAAATATGACAGAAAATTATAATTCTATCTTCCTACCAGCCCAAATCTGTCTACCGCTTACAGTGCTAACCCTGAAAGCTAACTGCATCCTAGAAGGATGAGATATCCAGGCACCACAGAAACTAAGAAAATGATAACAATCCTTTTTCAATTACCTTACAGTGATACCACTTGATTTACTTGACAGAACAGCAAGACATTGTCTCCATATGAGGATTTAGCAAAGCTTAAGCCAGGCCATTCAAACTGGATCTGAACATAACTCACTGGTAAACAACTTGTGTAGACATGGAGGGCTTTAGTCAGTCGAATGACAGTGTTACTTAGAGACAAAATGCGCTTTTACACACTTTCACACACACACACACACCCTAAACCTTCTGAGACCTAACCAACAGAAGCTGTATGTGTGAGCACAAATGTCCAAATCAGTTGAACCAGACTTTTCACTGCCAGCTCCTAGTACAAAACCTGATTGACCCGATGTGTGATGTGATATTTCTGTCATGTCTACCCTGGTGCCACTCCTTTCCTGAACCGAACAAAATATTTCCAGTAGATGGGAACACATCTCACATGGAATATCTGCCGCTGTGTTTGAAAGAGAAACTTTGAAACAATTACCTGAGAGTCAGGTCCAGGCCTTTTCTGGATTTCATATGTGAAAAGGGCTGAAAAAATTAGTGAATATACTGTAGCTGATATGTTAGCATATGCATACATTAATGTATGTGTCTGGTGATTATGTCATATCATGTTATGGTTATAAACTTTGCAGTGACTGCTGGTTAACATATCATCTTGATGGGCCACACCTGTCACAGTTTCATAATTTCTCCATATTAAAATACTGTATATATGACAGTAAGAGAGAAGCAATCAGAGAAAGGACTGAAAATGGACAGAAATGATGTAATAATACCATGAATATGTTAATTGGAGTATTGCGTTTATGCAGAAGTTTTCACCTACACCCTCAGTTTCACATCATACATGGTAATGGCTTTGATCAAAATAAGCCACTATTTTTGTGTATATTATAGGACACAAACATCAGATAGATACAAGATTTTATAAGTCAGACTTTCACCATATCTTGGAAATAAAACTAGATACATTACTGTAAAATATACATACTTAATTGTTTTTAATGTTTGTTTGAACGGTGAGGTTAAAATGTTGTTAATGGTATGTAAGGCTAAAAGCTGTTGGCATTAACCAAGATTCAAGCTAGACTATCAAATATTTTCTGTATAGTAAATGAATAGGCTAATAGAAATTAAAATATTACAACAGTGTGCTATTATTATGCTGACAGAAAGAGAATTCCTCATATTTTTTGGAACATTGGAAATAGCATGGTTCACATTCAATGGTAAATTTCAGGCAACTACAAACATGGACCATTTAAGCAAGAACTTATGACTTATGAGTTCTTTCCAGGGCGGTGGAGGGGCTGCCTTTATAAAATATCTCTATTTTCTATAGGGATCATCTGTCATTTAAATTAAGAGTAAATATTCTTGTATTGCATCACGTTTTGCAATAGTGACAAATTATTGATTTCATCTGTTTGTCTGAATATAACATATAAAACAGTTTCAAGCTGTAGCACTGACTGTGATGTCAACCAATGTCTGCTGCAATAGCAATTTCATCGAATGAAAACTACAACTACACTATTACATCCCCACTAAATGAATTTCCAAAAAGGCAAACATCATTGACCCAGTTGTTTACAGGGTGGTATCACAGTTCATTTTCACTGTTACGATCAACAATGTACAAGTGCATGAACAGGCCGATATGAATTAACTGAATGGGCACTAGTGATGCTTTGTAAATAATAATCCTTGAGCTTGGATAATGACATTGTTGACATTGTTTTTTTAAGTTAACTACTTAAAATCAATTATTCATAACCCCAGCACATCTTCATTTGAAAGCACTTAGGTAGTAATTATTAGGACATCTGACAACTTAGTGATTGCTTCAACAGCCAACAGCCGCTACAGTAAATGCTTCCTATCAGAGAGAATCATGATTGCGATGTGCTGCAGCTGTACATTCCTGATATATTTTGTGTAGCCATCTGCTGATATTAACTGTATGTGGTTATTTTTATATTATATATTTATATACTGACACATGGACTGTTATTGTCAAAGCTGCTTTTGGTTCAACAACACGCCTTTTTTTCGCTCTGACCAGTTGAAATGGCTAACAACAGGGACTCCAGGAAGTTAATCCTTGTGGCCAAGAAATACTCTGGCACACTATCCAAATATTTGATGAGCTTTAGAAGTGTTGGTAGGCAGGTTTTAATAGTTAGACTGGGCCAGGGTAACTGTTTTAGAGCTTTTCCTGGAATTGTGCAAAACTAAGATAATTTGTATGCCTCTGTTTAGTGCAACCATCCGTCCAGTTCTTGTGAACACGATATCTTCAAATTTGGTATAGACATTTCATTTAACTCAACCGTCAACTAATTGATTTTGGTAGCAAAATGTCAAAGGTCAAGGTCATGGTGGCCTCACAAAATATGTTTTTGTTTTCTTGAATATAATATCTTAAAAATAAGCTAGAGGGTACGTCTTCAAATTTGGTACAAACATTCACTTGGTTGTTGTGATCAAGATTTTTTGGAATGCCCAAATTGAATTTCCTTACATCTGGCACAAACATTTACTTGGACTAAAGGATGACCTGATTAGAATTTGATGGTCAACGGTCATGGTCACTGTGACCTCACAAACCCATTTTTAGACTCTTGTAGCAAAATCTCAGGAATAACTTGAGGGAATCTCTAAAACATTGGCACAAACATGCTCTTGGACTCAAGGATGACCTGAATAGAATTTGGTGGTCAAAGTGTTGATGGCCTTTGAAGAGGGCACTTTTATATTTAGAAGAAATCTATGGTTTATCACAACTTTCACAACCTTCAATTATATAAGACGTTGTTCTCATCAAAATAATTGCGGAGATCATGAAATCAGAAGCAACATTAAAGATAGTTCAGACCAATTAAGAAGCACAAGCATGGTCATACTTACTGGAGAGAAAGGCAAACAGTAGATTTAGTAGGTTGTCATTATCTATTACAGTTTACAGATCCACTTCAACTGTTGAGGAATTTTTGACCATCCTCCCACATGACTGTATATGCCACTATATATTATGTATATAATGTATATTGTATATTACACATTATATCTTTAAAAGAAAATAGTTCCTATCTAAGTTCCACAGATACTCCATTCTCTCTCTAAGCAGTACCAAGGTCAGGTTATAGATAAAGGACCAACCTACAGTACATTGTAGTGTCTACGTTGAGGGACTTTCATATCTAACTCAGATGCACCAGACAGAGAGGCACCAACTTCAACCCTCACCAACTGTAACTCTGTTGCCTATTCCACCAGTGACAAGACGTAAGGACACAATATGATTTAGGAATGCATACTTTAGGCTTAACTATCCAATAGGATGCAAACACCTACATGTAACATAGAGAGTGACAGCAATTCTAGCCATTCATGGATGTGCTGTTAGAATGGGTGACGCAAGTAGAGGGAGATGTACTGGGATGCTGTGGGAGACATCTTGAGACTTGGGGGTGACAATTGCTCATGTTACTCTGTTCTATTGTTGCACCTTCTGGTCTCCTTGATGCATCAAGTCTACATTAAAATATTCTGCATAAGACATCAGCCGCTTCCTGAGTTCTCCTTTCACCAGCTTTCAGAAAACTTCCATAAAACACTTCCTACTTCAGCTTTGGCCTGCTGTATGTATTGTGATCATTACTAATTCAAAGGGAACATCACAGACATATGTGACTCTACCAAGACTAATCTTCATTTTAGAAAAAATTTAAAGAAATAATCCATAATCAACCTGTTTACGGTCATGCCCCATCCCTCCACAAAATTTCCATTGGTTCAGTATTTTTGGCTTAATCCTGCTAAATAAGAAAAAACATAGATGAAAACACAACCAACTTTGCAGAAATAATAAATTCTAGTTTACCTTTAAAATCTGTTGGAGTTCCCACTTGATTATGCAGCTGGTGAAGTCATGTGACTGCAGGGTTGTTAGGGATCTTTTGTGAATGACATTCAGTTAAAAGAATACGTTGTTTAAATTACCCCTGTTTTCCTCAGATTTATATCTCCTTACACACAATGACCCAAATAAATGTTAATTACAACTAACATTTTTATAGGTTGTGGCTATTTCAATTAACAAAGTCATATTTTCTCACCAAGGATCTGTAAAATTATCATATTGTGATTTTTGATGGCTGGGGAAATGGTAAAGGAAGTTGATGACACCAAATGGATGATAACACCAAAATGTCAGACGTAATAAGTCTCAGTGTGACTCTGCAGTACGGAGGCTGTCAATTTTTAGACCTGTCTCCAGGCAACAGACTATTACTTTAGTTGGTGGATAGACACTTCAATTTGATGTTGCAGCCATATAGCTTTGAGTTACTGCAAAATTTAACTCTACAAACAGGTTCACATTATGGAAGCACACGCAGTATGGCTGGATACACATCTGGCTTTCTTTTGGTAGAATAAAGTTGTAGTCGTTTACATGCGCCACAGGGCACAGTCGTGTGTGCTTGTAATAGTGAAAAGAATGAAGCATAACTGGTAGGGTTGCTTAACATACGAAGGCTAAATCCCAGGAGCATTCCCTGCACACAGTTATTTGATTTGTTCCTGCAGCCGCAGCCTAGTCCTGCCTAAGTGCTGTACAGAGGCATATGGCCAGGCTTGTGTGGGCCTAATTACAGGCATTATCTCATTCACTATTGTAAGGGACTGTTGTGCCATCTTCCATTTATTTAATTAGGCTTTTCACATATTGGAAAGGCCCAGTTTGTGCTAAAAATGTAACATATGGGTTGAGAGAACGTAGACTTTGTGGGTGTTGTGTATAAAAAATATATTCTGCATTTTGTTTCTGATGTGGAGCAATTTGTCAAGCAATTAGCCATACTAATTAAATTTTTGTAGCCCTAATCAAACGAATATGCTAAAACATTCTTTACATTGCCAGCCCACTGTCTGTTCCCATTTAACTTGATGGCTTAAAAGAGCCTCCTTCTCCTGGATTCCACTCCACTTGATCACCTCATTTGCATTTTATATTGGTAAATCAAATTAAGCACCCGCAGCTTTTAACATGATTGACTGTGGCCAGGGCTGCTCAGATGGGACTTTTTCTGCACAGAAAATAAGACCAATTTTAATGTGCGGAGCAGAGAGCCTGGCTCCACTCACATTCAGCGAATCACATTCACTCAGCTAATTAAAATGATTTTTCCCCCCTTTTTGTCTGTGTTTGCCAAGGGCTTTGATAGATTTGCCCACCTGCTGTTTTACTGTACATCTATTCTTCCTGCTTTTTTTCTCAGTAGAGGCCTCTCCCACACTGTCGTTCTACTGTTCCATGCATGATAACTGTTTTACTAGCCATCAACCTAGCCAATAACTAATCAATAAGCCTCAGTTCTCCCTGTTTAGCTCCATACATTCTTCTAAATGATATTGACATGTGGCTATGAGCAAAGGGTTACAGCAGACATTTGAAAGTAAATTTTGTTTTTGTTTTATGGTGTTGCAAAAGCAGTTATGAGACTTGTATTTGATTCAGTTACACATAACAGATATGTATTTGTCAAACAAGACTGAACAGAATAGTCAATCAGTAATTGGGCATTTAACAAGTGTTTGATGTTAGGTTGAGCCAAAAGGGAATTGGTATGTTGCATATATTGACCAATGTCTACATTTTTCTGCATGTATACTGATTACAGGAATACTGCAGCCAGTATACATGCAGTTTATGCAGAGAAAGTATACAAAGTGCACTGCCCTCTTGTAGTGACACCACTGTTGCCTTTGTTAAAATAAATAGAATTAGGGCTTGGTATCAATATCATTGCCATTTATATACCTAATTGTTATGAAAGTAATAAAAAAAATGCTGAATGTATTAGTGTTTCAATGAAAAGCTTCATGTGATAAAAACCCACAGTTTTATATCTGTGGGTCATAACCCACAGATAACCCAAACAATTGTATTTTCAAGCTAGTCTACATAATTGTAGACTAGCTTGAATATCTGCCCAAGCATTTGACATTGAACAGTTGCCTGTAAATACAACAAACACATTTCAACTGGTGCTTTGAATGTATTGAGGTTACTTCCCGGTCATTCATGTTTAGAAATATGATTTAACAAAAATGGAACAAAACCAAAATACAACCAAACACTAGTAAGTAAGTAACTATACATTTGTTTCTCCTTACAGAAGCACAAAACCTCAGAATCTTGCCAACTTGCATTTTGACTTTAAATTGTTTTGATACTTGATGTGACTAGAATACTGGTGCACGATTACAACAGTGTAGCAACTACTGAATGATAATTAGGTTCCATTGTAAATATTTAATTACATATTAAACATACCTCTGACATCTGATTATTTTAAATTAAAATCCATCAAGTCTGCCTTATGAAAATCTGTATGTTCTACTGTCAGGATATTTTGAGAGAGAAATAAAAGTTATAGATGCTGAGAAAAGGAGCAAGGAGAAGAGAAAATGCTACTCTTTAGGAAGTATTCCCAGTGGGAATAATAGGTGCAGCACAGTGCCGGCATCAGGCGCTTCCCCAGAACGCGACAGTCAGCTTAATTGCAGCTTTTAGGATCATTACTGCTCCCATGTGAATGTCAAAATGGACAAGGCTAGTGGGCCTTTGACAAACAGGCAACCACCACCCACCGCCCTTCAGTCACAGGGGGCAGGGCCATAACCAAGAGAAAAATACAGGCCTTGTTTGTTGTCCTCTTTCCTTCAAGCCAAAAGGAAAAGATGCTCCAGACAAGATTTTAGAAAATGCTATATTTCTTGTTGTCTGAAATTTTGAAAAAATAAAAATAAAAAATATATATATATATATGTGTGTGTATGTGTGTGTGTGTGTGTGTGTGTGTGTGTGTGTGTGTGTGTGTGTGTGTGTGTGTGTGTATGCATGTGGTGCAGCGCTCCGCTCTCTTTTACGCCTCCGACCTTTGCAGACTCCAGTTGTCATGGCTGCGAATAGCTCATTACAGATCCACTAGTTGAGGAGCCCATTCATCATTCAAGAGCAGAAGCTTGCATCCAACTCAAGAGCTGTAGGGAAGTGGCTCTCCAAGAGCCTTGGCCTCATCCCTACAATCATCCAATGAGGTCTTCCATTGAGCGCCATTCCTCATAGTGTGGAATATAATGTAAAGTACTCCTTTTCTAAAAGCCCTGTCAAAAGTCTTTACTTGTCATAATTCTGTCATTGATGCCTCACTTCAGTTTTCTGACCGTGAATCTTCTTGACAGTTGTTCAGGTTTTTGGTCCAAGCACAAGGTCAAATTTACAACCAAGTGCCTGAGGGAGCATTATATCATTTAATCAAAAATAGGAACAGTCAATCTTACTTTAAGTACTACTTCAAAAGTAAAACTTATTTGTTCGATTATAGATTTCAATATCTTCCCCCAGTTTTTGTGCATATGCACATGCATGTGTGTGTGTTTGTGTATGTGTAATATGTATTATATGTGCTATTGTTATGCAGTATGGATGCATGTATTTTATGGAAATCAAAGATGAATTTTATAGATAAATCACATGTTAAAGGATACGCTGTATTGAATATAGAGTTACATATCACATTTGATAAATACTTGAAACATGATGGTGACACAACTGTTCCTGGTCTCTCTCCTCTCCACCCCCACCCACCTCTTCTCTCTTCCCCATTTTACTCCACACACCCCAACCGGTCGAGGCAGATGGCCTCCCACATTGAGTCTGGTTCTGCTAGAGGTTTCTTCCACTTAATGAGTTTTTTTCTCTCCACAGTTGCCAAAGTGCTGCTCATTGTGGGAACTACGGTTTCTACAATTTTTAAGGTCTCAACCTTACTATGTAAAGTGCCTTGAGATAATGTATATTATGATTTGGCACTATACAAAAATGCAGCCACCATCTGTAGAAATTACTGAATATTTTTTTAAGTTAAATGGTATATTAGTGAGCCATTTAAAAAAATCTGCTTCTTCAGTAGTAACAAAACCTTGTTTGTTTGTTTTGCCTTTTTAAATCATATACTGCTGAAATAAAATAACACTAATAACAAGGGCTAACCAATCATAGTATCATCATGGTGTGAATTGTGAACTGATGTTAGTGATTGATATATTTGTCCCTTTATTTGTAAACCATGAGTAAGTTGTGGAAATACTGCCTGAAAAGAACCATCCTCTGTCACTTAAACTGATGGGGAATGGGGGCAGAATCATTTTCCTGGTGTGATATGCATACCAGGTAAGAGCCTTTTCAATGATTTTCCAGTCAAGCTTGTTTTGGTTTCCAATGTTGTTGTGCCAATTTCAGTGGTGACCCTGAGCACGCAAATCCAGTCTATCAAAACAAGGAAGGTCAAAACTCTCAGGTGTTGTGCCCGTCTGAGTGCTATAAAGCCAAGTGCGTTATCGTTTTCACCCAGAGAGAGGCTGTGATAGTAGCAGAGGATGAAGGTTAGCAGACAGCACATCACTTGGAGTGCTTCAAAGCCGTACCTGATTTGTTTTGTAGCGCTGCCACTCTGCCTTGTTTTGCACATTCATATGGGAAGAGCAACATGCGGATGCTCCTTCCACCAAGCATAGACTCACATTTTCTGCCACCACGTTTTCCGAGGGCATTGATGCAAACACTTCGAGCTGCCCGTGCTGTCATACAAGGAAAGCGGCTGTTAGCCACACTAACACTGTACTGTGTGGGTGAATAATTATGTTATCTGACTGTGGGATGGAGGCAGATCGCTGAGAGAAGCACATTTACCTGTTCTGTGCAGAACATTTTTCAAAAGTTATCTTACAAAATTGAGTTAGCTAATAGGAGGCACAGAACCATGTTAAGAAAAGAGTCCTGATGTTGATTTAGGATCACAAGGAAAAACTCGAAAGGCCTGAGGAAAAATCTAAATTCATTAAATTTTTTACATTACCACTTGCATCCCATTTTTCAGTACCTAAATTATTTTCCTTAGTACCATGAAAGTCCTTCTGATTCCTACATAAAAACATCTAACTAAAAAAGTTAATATTGTCAAACCAGACTATAACAAATGGGTTGCAGAGTACACAGAATATACTCCATGTACCCTTCTACAACATACAACTACATCCATAAAAGAAAAAACAATCAGTCAAATTTGTAAATGATGTGAAAATACAATCTGTAATGTAATCTTTATCTTTGCATCACAAGACTTAGAGTATTAGATCGTTTTTTTTCCCCATTCAAATAGAGTATTATTATTGTTATCATTGGACAAGTCAAACACTGCTTTCCAAACACCAATCAGAGTAACCAAGTTTCACAAAGTAGAGAAACTTTTTTTAAATACTGGGAAAAAAAGAAAGTCAAAGAAGATCAAAACGTGATCTGTCTTTAAACAGAGACAATGAGTCACAACATGTCTTAGCTGTCAGAAATAGAAAGCAGAAGCAGATCCTGAGCAAGTACAGGCTCAAGTCCCAATCTGACCATTGAAAAAGGAAGACACAAAAAAACATGTGGATGTTTCCTCCTAAAATGTCAATCTGCCAGTCTGCCAATGAAACTAGGAACATTTAATATATCTAATTGTAAGTCCACATTTAAAGAGTAAAATGAGGCATGAGAATAAAACGTACTACCCGATATGTATAAACATGCCACAAGACTGAAGGACCCATACCTAAACATCCATATGTTATACTGAACGATGTAAATATTATATTTATTATGCTGTTGTTCAATTGTTTTTTCTCTTATCTTCTATTTGGCAAAATTGTATTTTGATCCTTTATTTTAGAAACTTATTTTGAATTGGATTCTAAAATTTAAAAAGACGTGTAGGGGCTCTAGTCTTGTTTTTTCAAATTTCCTCTCAGGCTGACATGAGCTGTTTTTAGACATGACCTCTGGAGGAACTCCAGAGAATTGGGTCTCGACTTTTTCCAGAGGTTGCCTTTCACACATGAACAACAGCAACAAATCCTCCAGAGGACTCAGGTGATGGGTGGTGCAGCAGGCATAGGCAGGACATAACGTATTCATTTTGCTGAGGGAGATCACATTTGTTTATCGACACTGGCATCGACTCATCACCAACAACATCTTCGTAGGTGTCTCTTACATGTATGGCACCTGAGATATCAGTCCAGACGGACAAAGTCCACAGAAACTCCGGAGGCTCTCACTTGGACACTCGCGGTCACACATACAGCCCCTGTGGAGAAACTCCATAGGCTCTACGGAGTTCAGTGCATGTCTGAAAGAAGCTATGCTCTGATATAATTTGCTGTTTCCATGACAATGCCAGTTTTTACCCAAAGTAAATATTGAAGTTTGTTTTCGATGAATGAATCAGATTTTTTACTGACTGATTTGATTTATTTCTGTCTTTCGCCATGTCTTTTTGTTGTTGGTTGAAATGACATGTTTCTTATTAGGTCCCGATTTCAAGCAACATGCTAATTAAATACAGTATGGAGGCATACTATAACTATGTATGTAAACCATATGAATTAACCTGCTTTTCTGCATTAATTGCATAAAATGTGATCTGATCTTCATTTAATTTACAAGTAGCTTCAAATATTATAAAGTACCAAATTATGATACTCCCTCCATCCTACTACACCACAGGGATGATGTTTTCACACCGATGTGCAGTGCCCTTTGTTTGTTTTGCCTGACTGTGGACTGACCGATAGATGTAACTCTCCTCACCCTTTTTGTGAGGCATAATTCACATCTATGTCTCTTAAATTACAAACTCAAAACGTTTGAGGGTTTTTACATAAGTGAAAGTAACTAACAAACATCTCAAGTCTGCTTTCATTGACTGATTTGACTCCTGCGTTTGTTGACGTCATTAGCAGACACACACTTTTCATGTGTGGGTTATAATCAGACAGAATGTGTCTTTTGTAACTTCGTTGAAAATTCAACCACATTTTAAGACAAATTTATGATAAATTCAGCAAATTCCAAACGGTTCACTTATTTTACTCGCCACTGCATTTGTATTTAATTAGTTCTTCTCTGTGCTTTGCAGTTTATACACAACACGCTACTGACAGTGAAGAAACACACACACATGAAGAAAAGACAAGGGGCATTGTGTAGTTGCTTTCTGACATGCACTGAAGTTTTTAACACTGGATAGATGCAAAAATAAAAACAAATATAAACAAATATCTCAAACAAATATATAAAAAAACCTTGTGAAATGTTTGGCTATTTATTTTTTAAACCCCCAGGTTGTTGTGCTGCTTTGGATTTGTAAAACCAACTGAGAATCTACAGTTAAACATAGACAGATTGACTTGATTTTTCTCACTTGGAATGTAATTGAAGTACAAGACTGATTTATTCTATTTTACAAATACTTATTTTTGTATGTGTAAATTTTTTGTAGCAGTTTTTTTTTTCCCACCAGATAAGAATATTTCAAATAACTCTTTTTACAGATATATGGAAGACCCATCCTAAAAAGAACAAGACGGGGGGAGCCTTGTTGTATATGCCCTTATGTATGCCAGAATTTTATTCTTACATAAAAAAGATCACATGATTTTCTGGATTATCTCTGTACACATATCTTTGTATTTGTATTTGTGTAATACTTTTTTAACTACTGCCTTTTTTTTATTTCACAAACCACATGTGAAAAGCCCATTTAACCTGGTTACGTGGTTTTCAGGACACTGCATGGTGTCTCAGCAAACAACACTGGGTTTGTGTTGCCTTGGGTACTGAGATGCTATCTATGTGATGGCAGGAGGCTCTCTAATACCCTGCAGAACTGCAGACAGTTGTGCTTACACTGCTATTGATGAAGCAAATAAGAAGAAGAGGCTGCGGTACGTGAAAATGGCATCTGAGACGGAATAACGTGGCTGGAAAAAAATACAAAACTAATGAAACGTCCCTAACATCCGCTTGTGGTCACTAACATCTGCTGACGATGCTTGATTTCTGATGGTGGTTGGCAACTTAACCTCAATCTAGTGCGGAAGACCTTCAAACATACAAGGTATATTCACCATCTTGTCCTATGTTCTAAAATAAAATAGTGTTTTCACTGCTACCATCTGCAAATATATAGGATGTGGATAAATGTGTGGCTTAGTTCTTGGGTTGGCTTTATCTGCTGTGAAGATCGATTCATGTTAATTATCGGTGCTCTTTTTGTGTATATATATATATAAATGAGAGAAAGGAAAAACAGTTTGACAGCATTTGAAGTGACAGGAATGATATGTAACACTATTTAGCACATAATCCTACGAAATAAAATAAAATACAGTAAAATTAAATGAAAATGGTTCAGGGCAAAAAACAGCTTGTTGCATTAAACTCTTTTTTTGAACGTGATAAAAAATCAGAATCGCTTCTGAGTTACACAGAAAATCAATAATGACACTGGGTATGATTGTGAATCAAGATGGTACGGTTCAATGTCATACAGTCTAATTCACTGATCGAGAGCAAGACCCCCCCCTCCACCCCTTCACACACACACACACACACACACACACACACACACACACACACACACACACACACACACACACACACACACACACACTGTTGGTATCAAGCTACCATGCAAATAATTCCAATCACTCTGACTTGCTAAAATGTCCTGCATATGTATCCTAGTGAGCAGATCAATCGTTGGGAAATATGCTAATTTATTTCTATCTGAGAGCGTGTGGTGGGACAGTTTGCATGTCATTTCTGTGCATTCTAACCATATAATCTTGCAAATCATTTAACACTATTTTAGTTAGGGTTAGGGGAAGGTTAGGAGTTAGTCGGTAAAGAAATTATGTGGCATGAAATGACACGTGAAAACCCAAAAGAAAGTTGTGATTACGCATAACATAACTAAGGAAATTGGTGCGTTCATACATGATTTGATGATACCAGGCTGGGGAGCAGCTTGAGAAGAAATATTAGTTTGCAAATGGTTGTATTTTGGAAATATCCAAATATTTATAATTTTGTAAGGGCGAGACAGACTTGAATGCACAGACACAGCTTTTGTTGGGTTACTATTTCATAAGGCCTGTTTTACAAACCTTCAAGCCCAAATCACATTAGAATTATGTCATCATATCTTTCTTCATTGTAAACATCTGCCTTCTCATATTGCCTGGCAAAATGGACAGTCGTCATGGTCAGAAAAATGGAAAGCTGGAGCAGTATGGGACAGAATAAAAAAAGTCAGGGAACCAGGTCAGTCAAAAACACCAAATAAAATACATATGGAATACACAGTATAGTATGCTAAGTAGGAGTAGCTTGCTAATTATAGTATGACACAACAACTCATACATGGGGGAATTATATCATAACAATAAGCAGCAACATAGCAATCATATAACATTGAAGGCAATATCACCTACTAGTGAGAAAAAGTAAACCTAGTCTAAGGATTTGCTTGGACACCAGTGGGTAAACATTGTAATCAGACATATTTACCGAGACCTACTTACATATTTGGACCAATAATCATCCAGTGACCCTGTATTTCACTGCTTCTTGCACTGTTTATGTGCAAAGTGAAACAGTTTCCTTTGCAAAGTTCTGAGCATTCTCTCTCACTACCTAGTAGATCTTCCTCTATGATGTCAACCCTGAAGGTGGGAACACACCTGGCTTTTAAAGGGGATGGAAGATTGCACTCTGGTTGGTTTATTGCATGTTAACCTAAAACACACCCAGAGGCCAAATGCAATACTTATGAACCATGTGCCTGGCACAGCGACCTGTTTTCTATCGACAAAATACACACTAAATAAAGGTGCCATGTGCTTAGATTGATCAAATAAAGCCCTCAATGTTCCTGAGGAATTTATTTTCACTGTTAGCTACTTCTCTAGCCAGCTTATGCTAGCAAGGTAATGTTAGCTTCGTAAATAATGCTAATGTTAGGAAGCGAGTACTAAAGGAAAGGTTTAGTTTTTTTGAAGATATGTTCTGATTTGAAGTGGGGTTGTATATGGTACTTGCCCCTGGTCAGTACCTCATTCACTGTACATTCATTCGCTGTACACTATAATTTGATTTCACTCTTTTATTTTGTTAATAAATAGCTTTCCTTTTGCACTCCATATTTTTATCAGTTGAACTTTGATATTCTTACACACAAGCACTGTCACTCGAATTAATTTCCTTTGAAAGATTGATTGGACACTGTGTCTTACTTCTCAACCTGGTTGGCTTTTGGAGTCATGTGCCAGATTTGAGTGTTAGTTCCCTGGTCATTTCTCATCCCAGTTCAATGTAGTCTCATCCAGAGGCTCGAAATGTTTCCTCTTACCCAAAGTACAGTGCTGCTTTTGTTCCATCTCCCCATCAGCTCTGAATACAGTCCCAGAGCCAGAAAAACCTGTAGGGTATGTTATCTGGACTCTTTGTCCTGGTTCTTAACTTCCCTTGCCCAAATCCTCATCTATTCATGAGAGGAGAGGCACCACTGTGGGCCAAGTGTCGCTGTGTTTCCCTCAGTCCCTGTGGATGCTCAACAAGCTCAGTAAACATGTCTTCTGGTTCTCAGTTTGAATACAATTTGATGATGATCCACGGATACTTATTGTGTGAAGTTAATCAAAGCCGTTTTTTACTCTTTTAAAACTCTCTGAATTCTGATCAGATCTTAAACCTACCCTCTGAGGGCCAACACACTGTTCTGTTAAATAATCTTCAGAACACAAGGCACAGCCATTTTCTTACAAGAAATCCCTAGTGTTGTAAATTATGACCCTTATTAGTTGGGATCAAAGGTGAAAGTATAACATTAAGTTCATATAGAGACAGAGAGGAGATTGCGATGGACGGACAACCCATGTGAGTTTGTCAAAGACTGCTGCATTCAACCTATAGCCAACATTGTTTTCTCTTTACTGTAACCATCATCATTTTGTAGGGTCTAAAACAAGCAACACTTTAGCAAGCAAAATAACACTAAATGGCAGACAGGAAAAGCATTCATAAAATGATGTGTGGGTGCAAGCGGGCTGTTACCTGCTAAGAGAAGCAGACCGAGGTGCAAAATGCAGTGAATCTTGACACCAAAATTGCAGTACATTGCTGGATTGTCAGTGACATTCTTCACACTGCATCTCCCTGCATGCCAAGACAGAAATATCAGACATAAAGGAGCTTTGTGAGACATTTTCCTCAATGTAGCGAAATGAACTGGTACCGAATAAAGCTTTCTTCCATCAATCTCAACTCTCAAGATTTCCAGCAATTTTTGTCTTGCAGATGAATTGACCACGTGTTTGTGCAAATTTAGCAGTTTTGTCATTTGTTAATTCACTCATAGCATTGTTATGAAATTACTCAGATATTCTGCATACCTGCCCCTGAGTTGGTAATTAAGGGCCCTATCCTACTCTTTCTGCAAAGCAGTAACAAGCAGCACCAGGTCAAACACTATGTCTTCACACGGACAAAGTTGTTATTTTCCCATCCTGCACTCATGTTGTTTAACCAGCAGCCATCTGACCACCTATTTAACTGAGGTGGGGTCAAGCACATTGCTATCTTGATGCAATGGAAATCATTTGTGTCTTTGATTAACCAAAACCTGGCCTTAAGCCAGTGGCACAGTATTTTACTGTTATTTAAGAGTGCATTTAATGCTGGGGCCCAACGTGGCCCAACTTGCTTGTTACACACACAGATTGTATGCTAGCGCCCTCACTTCACTTGAGTTTGCGCACAAACAGATCAATCTCCTCTGCAAAAAAGCACACATCCTCACAACATGGCAAATCTGCAATTGTATTCATAATTAAAAATGTAGGTACAAGCTGCTACCTTTTTTTCTGCAGTCAAACTACCAAAAGGTGTATTCAAAAAAGTCCTAAATGCACTTGTAACATGTCTTTTAGAGCATGTGCTTAGAGCATTAAAATAGTCTATTGTCTGTCAAACAGCAAAACTGGATTTCTTACAGTAATGTTCAACAGCAGAGATTGAATCTGGCAGAAACTCAATGGTAATGAGCAATGGCACTTTTCATATTTTGCATCATGGGTTTCTGTACTTCTTACAATGTATGATCACTTCCAGGTAAACAGTGGTTAGCAAATTTTAGTACAAAATTTAGGTCCCAATAGAAAACTTGACAATCTAGTTTTTTCTGTTGGCGCTGCTTTTGTGAAGACGGATAAAGTAAGTTTCACCAATGCTCATTTTATAAAGGTCACTGCCAGGAAATGTATTATTGTTTACTATTATCTAATGGATAGTAAATAATATTTTGTTCTGAAAGCTAGTGGTGTTTTAGCAGCATGGCTACCACTATCAGCCTGGTTATTATTCAAAGCAAGAAACAATCCTGAATGACTAAAAACACCAATCTCTGTGCTGTGATAAAGGAAGAGTAAAACACCCAGTCAGTATTCAGCTTTTGTTACTTACTGATCAAGTAGAAATAATGTTGGTCAAGTTCCTGGAGCTCTCCCCATAGTCAGAGTAACCATAGAGATTACTGGGACAAATCCTGATGGGCCGCTGCATTGGTGGGCCAGTGAAGCGTAAAAAAAATCCATTAATTCAGTCCCAGCTGATAAGTCCACAGCTGAATTGTGTCCCAGTCTGATCATGGCTCTCTCCATCATGTGAATGCCAATTCGAGGTTCACTCTTGTTTCACCTTGGTTTCTATCACACTCCATCTTGGCCTTCTTTGGTGGTTTTTATTTTGCTGTCTCCGCTGTTATAAACAGTGACAAAAGTGCTATCATCTTCATGTTTAGGTTGCACTGTTACATGTGCTTTATAAATCAAGCCTCAATTTCCACTGAAAAATGAATGCCTGATGACACTTAGTGTAAGTGATTCTCATGGGAAACCAATCCAAACAAACAGCAATTATTTGTTAGCCTAATACAGTGGGCAATCAACATTTTCTTCATATTTGGATGTCAAAACAGAAAATTTGTCTACTGTCGCTATTATCCCAACCGCGACGTTGGTCCTGAAAGAGACTGAAGACTTCATCAACTTTCACTTCATTTTCCTTGAATCCAGCTGCTTGTGTGACTTCCACCAATGCTAATTTCAGTCATTAACTGCAGTGCAAATCACACCAAGGTTACAGATGGTACAATTTGGGCTATGACTGAGTCCACCTCCTCACGGTCACACACTAAATTTCCACATGTTATTTCCTTCACCTTCACTGTTAGAAGCAACAGGAGATTACTCTTCATATTGTTTGAACCTCAATTCATTCATATGGCGAAAGCAGCCTTGATGTTGTGTGGGGAAATTGTACAAGGTTAACTCACTCTTAATTCCAACCATTGACATATTTTCACTGGGTTTTGTTCAAGCCTATTCTAGTCTGGACAACATAAAGCTTGTATGATATATTAGTGTATTGTAGAGTAAAGGCCAGTAAATGACTTTTACTGTATTTCATTACTTTTCAAATATAACCTGTGTCACAGTTAAATGGTCTCTCTGAATTAGTGGATTTTTGATGAGAAAACAAATTCACATGTGATGTACAGTTTCCATGTTGTCTCGGATAAAAGCCTGTTGTGATAATGTTGGTTCAAAGAGCGTTACTTGTTTTTCTTACAATATCATATACAAACATCCTATTTTTCTATTAAACACCTGGATGTACATCTCTCTGTGGACACAAGAAGACGAGTGTAAACTCAAGTTCAGTCATAATCTGACATGTTATTGTTATATAAAATGACAAAATAACATTTGAATAGGATGAAACACCATTGAAGAAGTAGTGAATCACGAGGGAAACGTCTCTTTAGCAGCTGAATTCAAATTTTTAGTTTGTTGTTGATTACAACACTGTGAGGGATCACTGCAGAGGCTGTATTAGCCTACATGACTGTTGCGCCCTTGTGTTTGACTTTGCAGAATATGCTTTGCTGTCTCTTTGCTTGTTCCCCTGATGCTTCCATGACCTGATTGACCCGTCCTCTTAAAGTCCCAGATAGAGGCAACATTGTAAGCATCACGTCAGTTCAGTCACTAATTTGATCCAAGCCCTTACCCGAGGTAACTGTCTGCCCTAGAAAAGATGTAATGATGATTGGAGGCCAAAAAAATCGTTTTTTGTATTTCATTATATCAACTACAGTTTAGTAAAATGACAAAAATAGATAAATTCTTGGATTGCTTTTTTAGAGCTTTCATGGTCTATATTTGATTTCAGATGAAATTTTAGGATTCTCTGCGCCTTAACTGCCCTGTTGTAGTTAATTGATTGGTTGAGTATTGTATTAATTTCAACCAACCTGTTTTTTAATCGTTATAATGGCTATATTATAGCTGTAAGTATTCAAAATTCTTATTTGGTTTTTAATATGTACAACATTTTAAGAGACTCCCTATCAATACATTTTCCTGCAGAGGGACAACACAATTTTATAGATTGTTTTGATGAAAAAATTAATAAGTCAATAGCTTCTAAGACTATAAACTTTAAGTATATATTCAGAAGGAGAAATATCTGGAGGCTGCAATGCATGCTACTGCATAAAAAAACTCAGGACAGGAGGTAGGAGGACACACTGCCAAGCAGCAGAGTGTTCAGGGACGAAACAAACTAGATTTTTAAGATTTAGGATGAGGCCCAGCTGCATGGTGTTTCTAGAGATAAAGAACTCCATGGTCATAACGCTAGAAAATACCGATCACACAACAATCGATTTAAAAAAAGAAACATTAAAAAAAAGAAAATTGTTGTGGCTCTTTGATGTTTAAAGCAGTGAAATCAAATCTGAATACGCTCATCATAAAAGCGTACTTCCAATTATTATAATTATTATTATTAATATAATTATTATTGTGGTTGATGTTGTTGTCATTATCATTATGGATAAACAATAAAAAATCTACAGATTTTTAAGGCTGCTTTTAGTGGCAGAAAGCCAGAAGAATATCTGAGGTCATTTCGACGTTTCCTGGTACCATTGTTAGGACATGACCGCGTGTTCCCACAGAGGTGTCCGCTGTAGTGGGTCACCTAAAACAACACATGAAGCTTCTAGAATAAACGTATTGATTTTTAATTCTAAAATGTCTTTAAAAAGGATTAATCAATTTGAAATAATTTCGTTTCACCGTCAGATTTGATCTTTTTTTCGGGAACATGCGATTTTAGGAATCTTTATAAGACCGAGGTGTTTTGCAGAGGAGGTGGATATAGGGCAGGTGGGCAGCCTGTAGGTAAACTGAGACAGCATCTGCACCAACATGACACCCAGTCAACCGTGGCCTATCTGGTCAGCTATTAAACAGATCTGATGCTTACCTCATATATTCATAGAGGGAAACACACAAACAAAAAAAAACGTGTCCTATTATTTGAACTATTTCAAACATGGAATATTAAACTGTGACAGAGAATTCACAGACCAAACCACAACCTTTTTTTCTTTTTGTTTCTTTTTACTTCAGTTAAGAAAGTTACACAAAAGGTGGCAAAATTGTCAACAATAAATAATAAATAATTTTTGTTGCACGGGAACAAATGAAACATTTTCTTCCAGAGCTAACGGTATTTTTAACTTATTATTAATTTACACATCTTTGGGAAAGAAAAAAAAAAAATCTCGGACAGACACTAACTCACACAAATGTCCCACGAAGCTTGTGGCAAAATAGAGGTATACCTTGTTGCAAATGCTTTAGTACTTGGGTCATGTAGGAAATCGTGTAATTAAATGAAGAAAAGCAGTGCTGTTCCCCTTCAAACGGTCTATTATACGATGAAGTGCGTTTATGGATTAAAAAAATCACCAGTCATTGTTTTCTGTTCAGAGTAGCGCACAGCATTTTGCAAGTATACGTCTCTCCTATACTCAGAGGTCCCATTTACCGATGGAGTCGTGTTCATGTCTTCTCGGTTTGGCAATTGTAACCAGGCGTGAGAGCGGGCAGCACCGGCCATGACGACGCATGGATGGACATGGACATACTGCCCATCCAGGACATTATATAGGTGGCTATGGTAAAATCCCATGATTGTCTTCACAGTGTCAAAATACAACCAGGGGGTTGTTAGGTGCAGTCGGGGGGATGGGATGAGCAGGGGCTGTGTGTTCAACTCAGTCCGTCCATGCGGGGTCTGCTCAGGCCTCGATGGGGCTGGACACCATGCTGTTCGGCGTGTCTGGAAGCTGAGATGACATGGACGCTACCTCACTGCCCGTCGAGTTCGAACCCGGTCCTCCCTCCGAGAAACTGACCTGTGGAACACATTAAGCAGCGGTCAGAAACATCTGGGGACGCTGTACTACACAGTGAGGACTGGTGCAAACTCTCTCACCCGGTGGGACGCAGACGCAGACGCAGTATACAATTTTTGCAGACAATAGTGCTGTATGGACGCACACATGTTTTCTATTCTTGACAGTAGTCACTTATTTCACTCTATCTGCCAATAATAAACGAACCTGGAAAACGGAGTAGCCCGTAACAACAGGCCTGTAGTTATCAGTATCACACTTTGATTGGGAATGATCATTTGTTGTAATTTGAGATAAATTATAGATTCGTTTTCCTTATTTAATCCCTATTGTTTTTGCAGTTCATCTAATTCTGTTTGAACAGCGAAATAGCTGATATTGAATTAGTATATATCTTACTTAAGATTCTCATGTGCCGTAAATAAGGAGAAATGGTGAAAATAAATATATTTTATTTTTCATTTACTTAATTTATATCTGTATGCTAACTAATAACTCAACCGTGGTTTTCAACTAAACTTAATACCTCCCGGTGTTTCCTTAGTTCAGCGTCCCCGCAAGCAAAGAGCGGATGAACTGTGTCAGTTCTTGTCATAAACGTTAATAATCCACCGGAGCAGCCCTGACTGCACTGCTGCTTTCTCCGACACAGTCCTGGACGATCCCTGAGCAGGCGCTCCTCAGAACCTTCATCAGACAGACATCAGTAGTCTGACTATGAGGCTACTCAAAACTCACAACACAGTTGGAACGGCTTAATTGAAATAAACAGCTTATTTTATAAGTTTTTATTTTAGTGAACAATGTTACTTTAAACATGCTGAGAACATGATTCAATAAATGTGATGTTACGCATCGTATGCCGACAGCGATATTTTGAATTCGAGTGGGGGTCAGTAAGCGCTCAGTCTGCTGAGGGCTAACTGAATGCGTCTTGTAACTATTAGTTTCAATAGGATTTTCGGTTTCCCACGACAACATAATCCATAGCCCGGGACAAAGGATTACACACAAAAACTTAAATATACAATTTGGGTTTTCGCCGAATTTCCTAGATTCAGAATTAGTAACCCAATATCAAGATTTAGTGAATAAATAATTATAATGAAAGCATGCTGGCTAAAATGGCTTAGTGAACAAAAAAGACAAACCAGTTGTTGGAAGGCCGGCTGGTCGATGTCACTCTGCAGGGCGAAGTCACTGAGGACCTTCCATGGCGGCTGGTAGCTCTGCACCTCCACCGGGTTGGCCTGGATGCCGCCGTCGTGCCGCTCCGGACTGGCTGCCACCATCGGGGTGCCCGTCATGCCCTGGATGTTCTGCAAGAGGACACGTCGTGGTCAGCACCCAGCAGCTCAACACATGTTTCACTGAGGCTGTATACAGATGTTAGGGTGTGGATGTCAGTGTGTGTGCGCGCGCGCGTGTGTTGGGACGAGAGGTTGTGGTGTTGGTGTGTGTGTGTGTGTGTGTGTGTGTGTGTGTGTGTGTGTGTGTGGGGAGGAGGGGTTGTGGTGGTGTGTGTATATGTTGGAGGGGGTTCTGAAATGGATCCCCCCCCCAGTAATCAGCAGATCAATCAATAAATAAGCAAACAAACAACAACATAAATAAACAGAGGAGCAGATAAGATGCTTGTGAGTTTGGAGAATACTGATCTAACAGGCTTGACTATGTTTGTTTCACGCATCCTTCAGCGCACACTGTGGTTTGGACATTTACTTAGTAGGCGCATTGCTCTGAAAAATAACTTACTTTAATTTACTGCAGTTTAATTTCCGAAGTAGCTAATGAAACAGCAGGCATTTGCAATATTACGGACATGTCTTTGTTGAAATAACATTTGTTTTGTCATAATACAGTCTGCTCGTTAGTTCTATAGGAACGGGTTGAAGGGGTTTCGCCTGGTCCGTCCTCTTACCGTCTTGTCGTTGGGCTGCTGCTGCTGCAGCTGCTTCATCAGGATGGACCTCTTCTTGTCCTTGCAGCGCTTGTTCTGGAACCAGACCCGGATGACTCGCGGGCTGAGGCTGGTCATCTCCACCAACTGCTCCTTCATAAGGGCATCGGGCCTCGGGTTGGCGTTGTAGCAAGTCCGCAGCGTGTGAAGTTGCTTTTCATTTAACACCGTCCGGACCCGGGTGGTCTTCTCTGGCTGTTTGTGAACGTGAGGCCGCAGCGCAGGCTGTCGGGCCGAGATTGGTTCTGCTGTTGAGAAAGGACGGGAAAACAACCCAGGGAGAGAAAAATCAATCTGTGTGTCTGCAGCGCGACAAGTCCGGATAAAGATGAGCAAGTACAGACGGAGAAAAAGGTCTCTGAGTTTCAAAAGTCTTTCCCAGCTGTTGTCATACAACTCTTGTGGAGTATGAATCTGTTTTACGCAAAGTAGACATAACAAACACAGCGCTCGTGATATTACAGTCTACTAAAGATCACAGCGGGTTTGCATACGAATAAGAAAAATGTACACTGCCTCTATACGCGACCATAAACTGGTTCATGGATTCAGGAGCTGCAGGCTTCGCTACATATTAGTTTTAAATGTGGGAGAACAACGCAGCACTGGTTGACTCATCTGATCCAGAGTCAAAACCTCCTTTACCAAGAAATCCTCCAACCCATCCCAGACATGCAGAGCCCTTCACAGCATCTCTCTCCCGGACCCGCAGCCACGCGTCGCACTCCTCCAGCAGCAGTGATAACTCAGTGTATTTCTGACTATCTAATCTCCCGAGCCTGCTCGGACTGGACAGCGGTATGCAGAGAGGAGCACAGACGTACAAGATCAAACATCCATCTCCAGATACAGACAGCTACAGTCCAACAGAAAACCTCCGTTACAGCAGCAGGAGCACTTCCTCTGTGACTGCATGAGATTTACATTAAAATAGAGATCCAACGTGGCCTATACACTTTGACATTCCTGGATAAAACTCAGTGGAACACTGACTAAGAGGGGCAGTTAATGTGAACATGAACCTTCACAGTCTGGTGTCGCATGGAGTCAGATAATCAGATAATCCGTGTATTTGTAAGGCGCAGGAGGACAACATCCAGACAGTAAAAGGCCTCATACCTCAGAAAGATAGAGAGCCACGGACACACGGACACGCAGCCAGCAGTATAATGATTGTCGGTGCCTGTCTCCCACTCCCCGGGACCTCACCTGCCATCTGCAGCGGTCTGGCGGGGTGCAGTGGACTGAGCGGGTCTCCAGGGCCCAGGCTCGCCCGCTCCACCACGTCGTGGTCCGCCCGACAGAAAAGCCCGTCCTCCCGCAGAGCGAACTCATCACCCGGGATGAGCTGCCGGCTACAGGCCACGCAGCGGAAACACTCGATGTGGTAGACCTTGGAGCGGGCCCTCATCACGAAGTCGTTCTTACTGAAGCCGATGTTGCATTTAGCGCATTTAATCCCGTATAACCTGCGATACACACACACACACGGTCTGATCAGTTTCACTGCAGGCAGCTCAGTCTCTCTAATAAAATCTAATTTTCAAATTTACAGCACGACAGCTATAATACGATCGATAATTTGGCTTTCATATATTAATATTAATATGAATAATAATTATAATAATACAATTATTATAAATAATCATTAAAATAAATTGTTATAATTATAACAATTATAATAATTATAACAATTATAATAATTACATATTGTATAATATATAATAATAATAACAACAGCCATAACAATAATAATACAAAAATGTTGGCCTTTTCAAAAAGCTATCTAATTATTGTTTATAATAATTGTAAGACGATCTCAAGTATGAAAGGTAATAATAAAAAATAACAACTATAATAATAATAATAACTCTTGATAATACAAATTCAAGTGAGCTTGTGACATTTTCCATCTACAGAAAAAGACAACCATCGCCGCTGTTCGAGTTGTAAGAATGACACAAAATCATTGACTAATTTAACAACTTTTATGATTTTTTACAGGTCCACCTGACACAAAGTGTTGCGAGCAGCACGCTGCAGACTGCTCGGAATCATTCATCAACAGTTATGAAGGCCTCATGTGCACCTGATGTAAACATTACACCACGAAATAGTGACCCTGGTAGAAAGGATGCACCATCTACGACAAGTTGTTGTAGCAGTAAAGCAGTAAATGAATATGGTCGTGGAAAACAGGACTCAGTGTGGACTTAGATCTTTCCGAATGTTCTCATTCTGATAGTCTATTGTAAAAGCTCTCAAATAATAATCATTATGATCCCAGTATCCATGCAGCTCCAGTTCCCGCTGTGTAAGTGAAAGGGGTCGTCCCGTCCGCTCCCGGCCGTCCTACCTGATATAGTCCCGTTTACAGTAAGTCTTTCCGTCCCTGACGAAGCACGTGCAGGACTCGTCTAGGTACTGGCTGCATTCGGCACATTTGAGACAGGCGGCGTGCCACTCCAGGTCCGGAGAGACCCGCAGGATGTACTGGTCGTGGATCTGGTTCCCGCAGCCCACGCACAGAGACACCAGCCGCTTCTCTGGAAGAGTAGCAGGACACATAACACAATGTTCACAACTGAATGCTGAGCAAAGCACACTCAAATAATGCATGAAATTGTCTTAAATGTATTATTATTATTATTACTATTATTATTATTATCATTATTTTTGTATTATTCCGCTAATAAAAGTCTATAGATAGTATCCTCTTACTTAAACCTTCTATAAAATTCAGTATTAAATAATAATACCAGTGACTTTTAATAGGCCATGAAATGTGTTCTGTTTGCAGGCATCACCGCGCAAAAAAGTCAGCTCATCTAAAGTTGTGATAAATGAAGTTCCAGAATTGCATCCCAACACCGAGCAAGTTTCTTACTTTTCGGCGGATCCCCCATGTCTCCCATGTCCACAAAGTAAGGCGACGTTAGGTCCACTGTCACAGCGGGCTGCGGGGCGCCTGGAAGCCTGGATGTGTCCTCCGCTGCCGGGCTGCCGGGCCAGGGGCTGTGCTGTCCGGCTCGGAGAGGGAGTGTGTGTATGTGTTTGTTGCCGGTGTGTGTGGAGCTCTGATCCTGACAAGCGGCGGGGCTGACGTATGACATCAGCACGTCATCTGCATGGGCAGCTGATTGGCTCTGCAGACCCTGACCAGCACGCGCGCGCACACACACACAAACTACTGGCACACTTATTATTGCATATCATTTATTGTCAGGCTTTGCTTTGCTTTTTTCTGTCGTGTTAATTTTTCTTGCATTTGTTAATGTGCGGTTGGTACTGAGTAGGATCATGTTTACATGGTCCATAACACACACACGCACACACACACGCACACACACACACCTCTTTTTTTAACTTTTAATTAGAACCGGACACAGTAGGAAATAGCCTATACACTGTTGAACGTAGATTTATGTGAAACAGTCCACATTTAAAGTCGTGAGACATTACATACAAATATTGCGCCTTGATAAACATTTCCAGAGCGTGACGGTTTAGTGAAATGATGTCTCGCCAGATCAAAACATCGTCTCCTCTCAATATTAACTTAGAGAAACACAAGAGTCAACATTGTAGTGAGCTCAGTGGTAACATATTTTTGAGAAAACCAACCAGAGTTGTATGAGGAAACTATCCATCCTGCAGAAGAGCAACGTGTAATCCTCAAACCTAACGAAAACTATCAGGAGAGTATGAGCATGACGCGCGGTTCTCAGCCAGGAGCAGATGATGGTGCGAGCCTTAAATCAGAGCGGTGACAGGCCAGGAGCCGCAGGAGCAGCCCGGACACACACCAACACGCCCTCTTGTGTTAGTAACCTACTAACGCCGTTGCGCGCACACACACACGCGCGCACACACACACACACACACACACACACACACACACACACACACACACACACACACACACACACACACACACACACACACCAGTACAATAGAAAAACCCACGCCGAGAGCCGCATAAAAATAGGTCTTGACAAAAGCTCTGCCTAAAAATGAGAAAACCTTAAACTGCAGTGGGTCCACTGTTGTTTTTTTCAAACGTATATTGCAGTAATGAAACACGTTGATGCATGAATTAGGCTATCAAAAAAAACATGTTTAAAATCACACTCCAAACTTCAACACTATTCACACCTCAGTAAAATATTTTGTAGTGGACACCGTTCACAGTGGAAGAACCAATGAACTGACCATCTGTTCTTACTGAAGATGACCTGTGTTCAGGTTTTCATGGCAAGCAATCATTTTGCATTCATTATGCAACTACTATTTAAAAAGTCTGATTTGTTCATACAGACTATTCCACGAGACACATTTTATACACTGTACAAATGTTCCATTGTGGGTGAAGGAGGCAGTGTGGCTTTGTGAGGCAGAAGGTAAGGGTGAGGAAGGTCAGGGTGGTGGATCAGCATGTAACATATCTGACTTTCATGTGAGAGACTGTAGTGTGTATCTTAAGTGAGATCTTTTCCTGATTATAAACTAATATTGTCGATAAAACAACACTGGGTTTGACAGTGTTGCATAACATGATGTTAAATGATTACAGATGTTTGTTGTCTCCAACCTCCAACAGTTTATGTTGGATTCTTTTGATATTTGTTTTGTAGGTTGTATGGATGGAAATCACAAGGGGCTGAAACGCCCCCTATATTTATTCAATGGAAGTTGTTGCCATTGTTGACCTCTGGGATTTTTATTATCATAATATTCAGGGGTAGCTTAAATATTGTCCAAAAGGCTGCATCAGAGTTGACATATACATCAACATGTCTTTAGTGCAGGGTGAGATAAACAAATTATATCCACAAAGCTACTTTATCAAAGGGATCTTGTGTCTAAACATTTTCATATTATTGAACAAACAAGACAGTAATTCTCTCTGCAATTAAATTACGTATACTTATAATTCCAACCTATCTAAATGCAGAATATAATTTAGGCAATAATTTGCATCTGTGGAATATTGTCTGTACCTGTGTGCACAGAGTAGGGGTAGGGCCCATAGGCTGTCTCCTCGTCCTGGACAGTGTGCAAGGATTACAGATTATTGCTCTGATGTTAAAATATGTTTTTGAAAGAATCTAATAGAAAAATACAGTATAGGGTGCAGCAGATTGTAGTATCCACTGTGTACTCTAGAGGTGTAATGTAAAGCATAAAGAATATTGTGATGGGCAAATGAGTGCCGCAGAGGAACTGGAGTGGAGAATGGAGCGAACAGAGCAGAACACAGTGGAGCAGGGGAGCAGAGAGGGAACTCAAATAAGGAACTTGTGCTGTCAGTGAGATGAGCATGAGCCCTCTTTGTCCCAACAACTAAAGAATATAATCTGTGAATTCATCTGCCTATTACAGACCATTGTCATTACCATCTGTTTTTATATTTAATTTTTACAATGTATTACACAGGATTCGATTTACTCTATCAAATCTATTATTGGTATTATATTTTTCTGTTTTTTATATTTGTTGTAGCAGACTGTGCGATCTATTGCCATTGTTGCTATTTTCTAGATCTTTGGCCAAAACAGCCCATTCCCACTACACTCATTTTCTTCTGCTTGTTTTATTGAATATACCTCAGTTTTATTGTCTGATGATTTTAAGGAAATATTTATTGGGTATATTGGATAAAATACAACCAAGTAACATGTTGTTGAATGGTGCTATACAAATACACTTGCCATGCCTTGATTTGCCTTTACAGTATAGAATGAGACACAAGTAGTGTGTCTTTGCCCTAGTGGCAATGGTGTGTGTCTGGCCCTTTGCTCTTTCAAAATGACCATGTCCCCCTGTACAGAGTCACAGGTTCATAAATGGTTTTCTCAGAAATTACTTTCAGTCTGGTGTGGAAGGGCAGGACTGATCTGTCCTAGTATGTCCATGGTTATGTTTAACTATTACAAATGGATTAAATGTGTTCACATTAAGTCATCATCATTTTATGCCATGGGACAAATAATACTGTACTTTACTCCTGCATTCTATTCCTCTGTATTGTACCTCTCTATTTGTGTGCGTGTGTGTGTGTGTGTGTGTGTGTGTGTGTGTGTGTGTGTGTGTGTGTGTGTGTGTTGTCAGCACAGCAGTCCACTGACTTCTTTTGGAAAGCCTGTTCTGATTACAGTTTGGCATGTCATAAAAGACGATGCCTATGAAAGTAGAGTGTGGCGTGTTGAAGAGGAAAATCACAACTGACGCATTTGAAAGCCACCACACTGACAAGCCTTGTAATTTGTCATCCAGTGAAACCAAATGTTCCTCATCAACAACACCGTTGTCACAGGTTCAAACACTGAAGGATGAAACCATGACAGAAACATTCCCACCCACCCCTCTAACTGCATTTCAAATAACATTGTCATATTTGTAAAAATGATTCTTTTAAAAAGTGATGAGTAGATAGATGTCTGTTCATTTGTGCTTTTATTGGTAATTTTTACATATACTTTGAGCCTTTTGCATTGTTTTTACATAATTAAAGAAATTAGAGTCAATACAAAAATTGGTTAATAGAAGAATAATAAATGATGACAAATTGTCTTGAGAATGTAAATTCACACATCACAAAGCGTTCTCTGAAAAATCACAAATATTTGGTGAAAACATTAAAGTACAGGTGAACAGGTTTCAAATTTTCCGTTTTATGTTGTGGCTCATGATGATTGGAATCCTTTCAGTGAGATGAAGACATCATGTGTACTTGAAGAAAGATAAAAGTATTTGGCAGTTCCAGCTGTGATTCAAAAACTGAATCTGTTCCTCTGCTGTGTTAACATACACCGGCATATACTGCTGACAGTTTCTTCTGCTGTTGATAGTCACACAGTTTAATCAGTGCACTGTCTACAACGGAGTAGAAGATAGATGAAAAAAAATTGATTTGCCCACATATGAATTAAATCATATGAGCTTTTAGTTGCACACTTTCAGTCATACTATAGAGAGTTGCTCAGAAAGATTGTAGCGAAATGTACATCCAATATAAACATTTGAAATTTCTTTCTACAAATTCTGTTCATGGCAACTATAGTGTGGTTAGATGAATTATCAAAATAAACTACAGTAAGTGTTCATTGTAATGAAGAAACATGGTAAATAGACTGCATTTGTACAGCACTTTGCAATGGCACAGCACTTTATACCACAAGTCACATTCACAAACACATTCAGACAGCCCTTCTTTATTCTACCACACAACAATGACACAATGATGCCATGGTCAGGGCCATTTTGAGGATCAGTGTGCCGGGGATCATACCCCCATCCTTCTGGTTAGTGGACGACCTGCTTACCTCCTCAGGCAATGCTGCCCCTAACATGTCACTCATATGACAGTGTGGCTCTATTGGATTACAGTGTCGGTCTATGGCAAAAACCCACACAACACACACACACACAAACACACACATACAAATAGAGAGGTATGCAATAGAGATGGATAGAATGCAGGAGTAAAGTACAATATTATTGTATCTTAAAATAGGGTAATGGTACTAATGATAATGACTTCATTTAAAAGAACTTTTCAAAACATGGTTTCCTCCGGTCTTTATTCTATAAGAGGACCACAAGTATGTGAACACATTTAATCCTTTTGCAATAGTTAAACATTATATCCAGTTAAGATAACCTTAACTGGAGGGTGCAACATGGATTATGTGGCAGCGTTCTCAATTTTGAACACTCAGTGTCTCAGTGCCTTCAGTGGTCAGCACCGTCGCCAAGGCTGGATTAGCAACGGCTCACTGTTTACAGTGTTTTGAAAATCCGTTGGGGAGTAGGCCATGTTAGCCTTGTGTAAGTTATTGTTTTGTTTGATCACATTATTGTACAGTTCAGACAGTTTCATCAGAAGCACACATTTGTGTCATTAGAAGTTGAAATAGTGTGAAGTGAATTCCAATCAAATCATTATTAAAACATTTTTGAATGAATGCTGGTCTTACTAGGCAAGAGTATATACTTAAAATTGCTATATGCATGTGTGCTTGTAAAAATCATCTGTTTGGTTTTTAAACTAAAGATTATTTCATTTTCATAATCGCCAAATCATTTCAAACTGAAGTACAAAGGACCATACAACTTTACTCCCATATATAGATGATAATGATGAATAGAAACTTTCATGTGTAACTTAGATGTCACAAAATCTGTTAGTAATACAAAAAGTACATTTAATGCTGCACTTCAATGATAAGCATTCAATGACTGTCTGAAATGATGGAGAACATATCCAAATGTAAACAAAATTATCAATGCTTTGTTGGAAATATGCAAAAAAAACCACCAACACTGCAATGGTCTTTTTAACATGTTCATCTTTTTTGACTTCAAATATCCATACCATATTTTGCATATGCAGACTTTGTCCCTTTAATGAAGGACACATAAGCAATACCATTTTTCATATTAATTTGGATCTCCTGAGCATGCTGAATATCATCTACATTTCCACTTTTCTGTTTAGAATATAAGCAACAACAGGCTGGCCTTGACCCCAGTGGCCTCTTGCCTTGTGCTCCTCCCTTCCAGATCCTCTCAGCTTTTCTCAGGAACTCTGAATGATGTCTGTCAAGTCCTTCACCGTCATTTTAGGCCTGACTGGGACATTTCAGCAGACAGTCAGGCGCTGTGGCTGCTGTCTGTCCTGTCCAGTGGCAGGGGAGGGGAGCTGCCTCCCCTGGGTGCCCCCTTGTGCCCCACAGACCATATGGCCTAGCCTGGCCCCTCTAGATGGGTGAGCTGGTCCATGGACCACCTGAGGCAGCAGGAGCTCTCATAATCACTGGAGACAAGGGCCACTTGACACCAGGCTGACAGATGGTGCTCCAGTACTGCTGCCCTGAACTGCTGTTTCTGTGTGTGTATGTGTGTGTGTGTGTTCAGATTGAGAGTCACAATGAGGGTGATGATGTGTCAGGGGTGGTTAAACATGATGGTGGCAGCCCTTTTTCCTTTGTCTCTAGGGCAGCCATAGCCCCGGGCCATGTCTGCAGGCGAATTTCATCACATACAAGGAGCAGAGCCTAAAAAACATATAAGCTGTGTCCTGCTAAGTTTGGTGTCATATCTTCTTTCACAAACTCTGAGTTTTCTGTATCATAATGTACACTTATGTTTTACATATTCCCTCATCAGATGTATTCACTGAGAAGAATCTATTTGATTTAAAAAACACAGGTGGCTCAGTTGGTGTGGGCAGAGTCTGAGTATAACAGTTTAATGTATTGATCAAAGTGTTGTATTGCTTAATGTATGGAAAGGCATGGACTTTTCTTTCATCCTGACAATGGTGAGGCAAACAGCAGAAACACCAGCTTTTACAATATAATCTGTAAGAAATGTGAAGCTCAATGTATTTGAGTGGCCGATGGATTGCATTGCTAGATGGCTCTCTAAGAAGCAAAAGTTGAGCCTGGTGCTACTGTGCTGGCACTCTCACTTTAAATGAGTAATGCTTTTTGTCATGCTCAAGTCAGTCTGACCATAATATTTGATGCCAAAATTATCTGCTACAGCAGATACATGTTTTTAGTGTGAATTCGGAGATGTGCATGTTAATGCAGGCATGAATGCATGTAGAGCAAATTTATTCTACGATCAAAATGCTTAGGGTTCAGCAAGGTTCATTTTGTGATTTCTTTTCATCTACATCTTTCTTTTCAACTTGTCCATTCAAACCCTACAGGAGAATTCTTCTTCTGCAGAGGTAATATAAGAAAAAAGCCCATTCAGTGCTTTACTAAGATCTAGTCACAATAGAGACAAACACATGAGAGGGATTGCCTAAAAATAAAAAATAGATTTCAAAGATTTTTTTAGAAAATCAAGAGGAAGAATATTCCATAGTTTATTGAAATAAAACACTAAGCAGCCACATCAACTTTTGACAGGAGAACATCAAGCACTATACCAGAGAGGATTCTGTTCAAAATGCTATGATCAAGTGTGCAACATGCCGCACTTGCATCTAAAGGTATGTGGAAAGCAACTCAATTTCAGTGGTATTTCTCAAGTGATATCCATACACCAAATATAGGTCTCAGTGCTGTTCTCACTGCTTTCATATCACACTTCAGTGGTGACATATATTATTTATTTCTCTACTGTCAAGAGAGTGCTGAGAAAATAATATATAATAAAGATAATTTTTTATATATGTCAGAAAATCAGCTATTGTTAAAGTCTTGGTGAGCACTTGATTCCTCTGCTGTGGTAATTACACTGAAGGTAGCATGATGACTGATTGAGTGAACAAAGCAGCATACTGATTGCCAAGAATAGATTTTGTTCTTAAACTTGAGAGGAGTCCACAGCAATATGGCTGATCTCCAAAGTGATGACTGAACCCAAACATGGAGGAAATGGAAGACAATTCGTCTACTAACACATGAGAGATGAATGCGTGTATCTAAAGGATGGAATGAGACAAATTGCTGTTCCTGATTACAGTGCTTATCGGCTGCAGTTCTGATGTTGTCCACTTACACATCACATGCAGTGTTTCATTCTGGCTTGATGTGTAGCAAGTACACTAAATACTCATAAAAGACTCCCACTCCACAGAGTCACCAGTTTATTAGGTATATACATGCAGTTCAACTCCATTCAATTTTCTTTGTATAGTGCCAAATCATAACATGCTTTATCTCAAGGCACTTTACATAGTAAGATCGAGATTGAGAAAGGCAGGAACAGTTGTGTAACGTCATATTTAAGCTGTGTCTGTCAGACTGATTGCTATGATGGAAATAGGAGGAGTGATATTTATATGTAATGATATTATGTTATTAATGATAGCTCCACCAATTAATTCATAATAATTATAATTATAATAATAATGTTGAGACTTGTTTTATGTTTGGGTCAAATAACATGTCCTGGTTAAAACAAAAACTCCAACATTCCTCACAGTAGAGCTGGGGGCCAAGCTAATGCAATCCAAGGTGTATGTATCTGGTATCTGGTTAGACAACGTTTCTCTGACGTGTTACGGGCCAACTGCAATGACTTCAGTTTTGTCTGAATTTACAACAAGTAACAGGTGAAGTCTACAGTCTGTGTTATATTTAGTCAGCCTTAATGTTCCATACTGTACATAGACACTCACATGCACTGTGTGTGTATGTATATATATATATATATATATGACCTGCAGAGGAAGACAGAGGGACAAGGGGCTGAAGTCCATCTGCATGCCAGAGAGTTGAGATTATTGAATGATTTTTGAATATTGCTCCAAGATGTTCCCAGTTGCCGTCATCCAGTGTTGCAGCTAATTCAGTGCAGTGTATAGCGCAGTCCAGTTTGCTATGGTGGTGTGCTCGAAGGCGACAAGGGAATCAAGGAGCCATTTTTCTTTTTTAATGTGGTGTGGAATGCAGACCCTCCCTTACAGTTCTGAGATTCTCTGCCTCATGTGGACACAATGCTGGCAGTTACATTGAAAGGTGAGTGGGGAACAAATTCCCACACAAATGGGTCAGTAACAGGGTATCATGCCTGAGCCTTGGTAAACAGATCAGACACCAAACACAGGCACGAGGTGTGGTCTTTTGTTGGTTGCTTGCATAGTTTGGTTGGTTGCACGATTGGTATGTAATCCTTGTCTCGTGTGAAGGGTAAGTGTGTCTGATAAATAGAACAAAGGAGAAGGTGAAAAATAGAATTATGTTAGCAATCGATAAAATGTGATACATTCTGATCAAATTGTCATAAAGTTGTTAAAATTAGTGCTGCCTACATGTTTGATCAGAGTAGAAAAGGGTTTAAGACCAAAAAAAACATGGGTTTACGGGCTTCTATTGAAGACATACAGAATACGGAAAACTGGGCCAAGACTCCATCTTCCGTTTCCATACATTGCTTACAGTCCAACTAGTATTTTTTTTCACACAAGTCGAACATTTCTCCAGACAAGCAGCAATACTTTTGTATCTGATTTAAGTCCAGACGATGTTTGAGCTAATCCATATTAAAAGCATTACAAACGGACTGTTGACTTGTGGGTAACCAAAGCCCTAAAAACAGAAGACCTTGTCCCTCGCCTACAGAATGTTTTAATGGAGATCGCCAGCCTGGTAGCTGAAGGCTCTACTTGAAGACTCTGGAAACCGCAAGTGAGCCTGTTTTTAGGGAACGCAGTTCACATAATAGGGAGCTATGAGATCTTTAAAAAACAGCGGGGCTTGATCATTTAGGGGTTAGGGTTAGGGGTTAGGGGTTAGGGGTCATTTAGGGCTTAGTAAGGAGCAGGATTTCAAATTTGATTCTGAATTTTACAGGGAGCCAATGCAGAGGCTAAAAAAGGAGTGTGGCAACAACAACATTGCCGCAGGGGTCTCTCTCTCCCAACAACAGCCAGAGCTTAACCATTCAGTTTTTAACATGCTTTTATTTGTGAGAACAGCAAACATAAATTTAAACAAAACTTAAACTGTCCTGCATTTTCTGCTGGCCTCATGGAAGCTCAGCTCAGCTTCGTCCATGCGTCTTTCTCTGTCTCTGTGTCCTCTGCCATGTGTGTCTCTCCCCCATGGCAGCTCTCCTCCTGCCGTTTAATCCAGGGAGAGTTATTAACCACAGCTGTGCCAATTAACTCTCCACATACCCCCATCACCAAACTCAGGCCAGGTAGCCATCCGACGTCCTCTAGTGGGACCTGTGCTCACAGCCCAGCACCGTGCAGCTCGATTGGCATTTGCCAGAGAACACCAGAATTGGCAGGTCTGCCACTGGCGTCCGTTCTCTTCACAGATGAGAGCAGGTTCACACTGAGCACATGTGACAGGCGTGAAAGAGTCTGGAGACGCCGTAATGAATGTTATGCTGCCTGTAACATCATCCGGTTTGGCGGTGGGTCAGTGATGGTCTGGGGAGGCGTATCGCACAGACCTCCATGTCATAGCAAATGGTTTCCTACCTGCTGTTAGGTACCGGGATGAAACCCTCAGAACGATTTTCAGACCTTATGCTGGTGCAGTGGGCCCTGTGTTCCTCCTGGTGCAGGTCAATGCCCAACATCATGTGGCCAGAGTGTGTAGGCAGTTCCTGGATGATGAAAGCATTGATGCCATTGACTGGCCGTAACGTTCCCCTGACCTAAATCCAATTGAGCACCTATGGGACGTTATGTATCGGTGCATCCAACATGCCAAGAACCATCCCAGACTGTCCAGGAGCTCACTGATGCCCTAATCCAGATATGGGATGAGATCCCCTATGACACCATCTGCCGACTCATTAGGAGTATTCCCTCGTTGGATCAGCATGTGATTCATATTTTCAGTGTGGTTTTGAATCCAGTCTTCAATGGGTTAATGATTTTGGTTTCCACTGACCGCTGTAGCACCATTTTCTTCTCAACAAATTGTACAGTGTACATCAGTAAAGATTTTAACATGAATAATTCGTTCATCAAGATCTGAATGTTCCCTTAATTTTTTTGAGCAGTGTATATGTTACCCCTGGGATGCGTCATCCGCAAACATGACTGCAACTGTACTTCTCTTTTAACCCCACTGACTCTGATCAAATCCTCTTGCAGCTTAATAGTGTCAAGACTTACATCCTGAAGCACCTGGTTTCTACCTCAAACAATGGGTACAAATGTAAAAATCTTGGTGTCACATTTGATAACGACCTCATGTCAACACAGTTTTCCAGTCGTGTTTTCTGCAGCTCAAGATTGTGTCCACCTTTTTAGGTCGAAGGGATTTAATCACTATTACAAATTATGACCAGAAAAGATAAGATTCCTTTATAGGTCCCACACACATACACACTACATGCAAATGGGGGAAATTTGTCCTCTGCTTTTGACCCATCCGTGTGAACACAGCAGGACACAACACACACAGTGAACACAAAGAGCAGTGGGCAGCCATGGGCGGCGCCCGGGGAAAAGGACGCAGGCCTTGCTGGAACCCTGGTGGATGTCATCTTACTCACTCACTCATTCCTGTCGATATAGTCCGGACTAAGGATAACTCCTGTCCTGTTTTCATGGAGCTTGACGTTGGCTTCAGTTCAATTATAAGCAAGATAAAGATGCAGCCAGGAATGGACAAAAGTACTTCAGGGATGAGGGTCATCACCTTGATGTGTTAAAATGCAGGAAACATCCATATCACCAGTCCCATTCTCTCTCATATGGTTGCTCTCAGCCTAGCTTACTTTAGGTAAGACTCACCTTCTTGAAACAAGCAGTCGGCTGACATAGCTAGAGGAAGCGATGCAGTAGATACCTGATTATGGAGAGTCACTAAATGCATTGGGCTAGTTACTGCATTAGTTTGGCTCCATTATTCGTATCCAAATCGTACTTAAATCTACATAAAATCAATATTTTAATTTTTTTAAACATATTTTCAGCCAAAATCCCACTCATCAAGATAAAGAGGGTTAACAAATACAAAATAACTATTTGACTTTAGATTTATTTTAGTATGTCTCTATGTTACCACAATGTTGCTAAACAACCCTTGGAATCCTCTGGAACAAAAAGGATATTCAATAATGCATCACAGAATGAACTAACACAACAATGACTTCAGTCTGTCATTGTTGTGTTTGCAGGTCTAGTCATTGCCTATATTGCGCTGATCTCTGTGAATCAATATTTCATCAGTGTAAAGACCAAATGATGATAAACTTGGCAGGTCTGGTAAGTACACACAGCAGCTAAACAGAGGAGTGAACACATTCTGATATTGTCCATGCGGCAGAGGCTCTGAAGAAGTCTGTTGGTTAGAGAGATGCTCACTTCTTAGTCCGATGGGTGGCATCATGACACAAAACGGATTCAAATCTGTTTTGCTCATCGGATTAGAAGAGATTTACCCAGCCAGTAAAAAGGGAGGGTGAATGGATATAGACAGTATGTTTGAGCAGGTTGGTTGCTTTTAGGTTTGTGCGTGTGTGTGTGTGTGTGTGTGTGTGTGTGTGTGTGTGTGTGTGTGTGTGTGCGTGTGCGTGTGTGTGTGGTGGGGGGTTTTAAGAGGAGGAGGGGATTGTGTGTTTGTTCTCTGGTGCCACAGTCTCTCAAAGCCTTTCTCTGCTCAGATTATCTGTCTGAGCCTCATGCACGGTGACACCCTCCAATTTGCCTGGAATTAAGTCAGAGCTGAGACAAAAATGAATATATGAGCTTACAATTTTTTTCATTGTAAGATAGAATTATTTTGAATTGTACACTATAATTTCACATTAAATAACACAGCACCACCAAACATGACTTGGACTTTTTGTATTTACCTAAACTGAAGAGGGTAACAGGAATTTATTGAGGACACACAGGTTGTGGTTGTAACTAAGAAACTTGCCTGTTTTTTAAAAAATTGCCATTATTGCTCAATGGAAAATATGGAAAATACCCCTTAGGAGACATTAGATAGTGGTATATATATCACTCACCACTTCTCTCTCCATGGCATTGGACAGCTTGTCCTGAGATAGATTGATGATAGAGTTCAAATGGTGTTGAGCTGAATCTAATAAATGTAATCAAAAAGGTTGCTGTTATGTAAGTGCAACTTTTTTCAGTTAGCAAAAAAGGTTTAAAACTGGCCTACATTTGTGCAGGCTGCTCAGTAAAACCCTTTGTAATGAGTCTTGGATTACAAAACCAATAAGTGTTACTCTACAGGTAATTTGATCTGTACCTGTGCTGAATCTCCTGGCGTCAGTGAGCCTGGACCACTTCACATCACACACATAGATGGGATTCCAACCATGTCCTCCCATTCACTAAGTGAATTGGTGCTGGCCTTCCAAAGGTGGACTTGTATTAATAAATAAGAATATGCCCAAGAACAGACAAAAAGGTGGATCACTCCAGTCCACCATGCCGGATGTTTTAGGACAGAGGCCATTGAGGTTCAGAGGTGAAGTGTACAAGAGGGATGAGGCCAATAATCAAGCAAAGGTCATTAAATTCTCATTATTTCTCAAAGGTTGAAGACCGGTGAGCTTAGCTCAGTTATTCCTCCATGTTACTTGTGCTATGTTTGATGTTTAGAGCTCTATGTTGATGTATGGGTAGTTACTATTAAATAAAATATCTCATTGCAAATTAAGTGCATTTTCTAGAAGCCCATTCAAACAGATACTGGGATTTTCTGTGGTACATAATCAGCTGTGAAAACGCATACAGCTCCATACTGCACAAGCCTGTCTCAAAATGCAGAAAAATGTGTCCACGCCTTTGTTATGTCCGGACTTGATTATTGTAATTTTCTAATAATCAGGCTCCACCAGTGAGTCTTTAAATATTGCAGTTTGTCCAAAATGCTGCAGCACCAGAAGGTGAGATCACAATTGTCCTGTATTAGCTTCACTATACTGACTTCCTGTTAAATTTAGAATAGAATTCAAAATTATCCTCCATACCTTGAAAATCCTCAATAATAATGCACCATACCTTTTAGATCTTATAGTACCATATCACCCCACTAGAGCAGTGCGCTCCCATGAATTCAGGCTTACTTGTCGTCCCGATAGACTCCCAGAGTACAGTATGAGCTAGAGCCTTCAGCTCAATGTCATCACACTGCACATTGTATTCTTTGAGTTAGTTGGAGGCATGCCCCACTATGGACGGATGCAATACTGGACTTTTCCTCTCGCCCCAACTCATGAGTGACTGTTTAGGTAACAAGCGACCTCTGTTTGGTTCATGTATGATTGCCGTTTAACCGGGTTTGGTAAGGTTGGAGTGTATATTAGCAATAAAACATTATGGAATCTCCGGCTACGGTGTGTCAACAGTAAGGAAAAACTACTGGAAAAAAACACTTTTACTTGGTGAAAAAACCTCAGAGATGGCTGGAGGTGAGGGATCCCTCTCCCAAGATGAGCAGAAGTGCAATAAAGGCCAAATGTAACAGAGCACATCAACAGAATAACAACATTTACAACAATCATGAAAAAAGATGTTTTTAAATACGTTTAAAATTAATTTTACAAAAGAAAATATCTGACAGAGATGAAGGGAGCAGCAATGACAAATGTAATGACCGCTCAATCTGCGTTACCTAGAGAAGGGTGTATCATGTTGAAAGTCCCAAAACATCTGATGATTCCAGGAACATCTGGGAAGATGTGTCCATGATTTGAAGGACGATATTTTTGCACCATCTACATAACATTAGCTACTGGGATGTCATACATTATATTTTCAGTTATTGGGGTTTTCTACAATACATAATTGATCTATGTTAATTCTAATCACTGATCAAATTGTATTGTTCATTGTTTAAGCACTTTCTGAGGTGCACCCATGCTGAAAGTAGCAATGCAAAGAAAAACAAAGACAAATTTGTCATCTCCATTAAATGTGTTTTGTTACCTCCCACCTGAAATCAGCCCCTTGTACCTCGGATCATGCCTGTGTTTCCTTTCATAGTCATGCAGTTTAATACATAGGTGGTATGCAAAGATTGAAATATCACGATTTAAGTTTGCATTCCCATTCCATACCCAGCAGTGAGACCTCATCATTCGCTAAAAGGTTTTAACGGACAGCATAATGTTTATTCCAACTGCCACCTCACTCCAGAAATTATCCAAATATTTATATGTTCATTAATCCAGAATTTCCCCTAATGCATCACTTACAATAACAGAACAGGCACCCCCCAGGAAGTTGGGTGGTGTAAATGAGCAGCTGAGAGGATGAGAGTGGCGTCAAAGTTTGGTGACTGTGACACTAACACCTGGATAATCTCGATGATTAAATGCTTTGACATCCATGTTCTGAGAAGGAAAGTAAATGTGAAGGCTGGGGGAAAAAAGATAGTTTTTGAAAATAAATTAGAGAATTGAATTACTGCTGGCAGGTTTGATTAATGACACAAATATAAAGAACATTTATTAAACTAAAATGATCTCTGTCGACACAAGCATTTTGGCTCTGTGTCAGTTTTGATCCCAGTCCATAATAACATGCCTGAAAACACATATCGCATGACCACATGCATGTGCCGGGGTGTACACAGGAAGCATTTGGTGGTTGATTGCAGAATTGTCACAGATTGCTCCAATAATAGCTTGTCTCCTACACATCTTAGCAATTGTAACATTTGAAACTGTTGGCAAAGACAACAGGGTCAGCAACACTTGAGTATCCATGTTGCATTCTACACCGGTAGCCATGGCTAATGCCAGTTTTTTTCTGTAAGTTGATCATGTGATAAGAATCTGACGAATCAGCGATATTCTGCGTCATGACTGAAAAGACCCAAACAGCAGGTGGTAATGAGTGTCTATGTTATCGTATCAATTTCTGCCCAATCAGACTAAAACACAGCCCTGGAGTTTTCAATGCAGTAGTAAATGATGAATGGTAAATATTTTCTACCCAAGCTCCATATAAATTTAATTTATACAAATAACTTAATACATTTTGAACAAAATATAATGATTTCTATTTACATAATAATGAGATGTTGTTATTGAACTTATCTGATGAGTCACAAAACTACTGTATCAGACAAATGTATCAGTAAAATACACATTAATCCTCCACCAAGATATCAAATTTTACACACTCTCCACTTGTAGTATTATGGTAAATGGTCTGTATTTATACAGCACTTTTCTACTCTTGATGACCACTCAAAGCTTTTTACAGTACCATTTTTTGCCATTCCCCCGTTGTGGTCCACTACCAGTTACATTGTTCCTCAACGAGGGATCAATGTCAACTATCCATGCAAAGTTCCAGACAAAGGACAATTGAAAAGCATCGGAGGCGTGATACATACTCTGTGCATCTGTTGTATATGGCCAACTCTATATATTCTACACTATATATGTCCCACTATAGTTTCATAATGATGTGACAGTTTTGTACTCAATATACAAGATCTCTAACTTGGTGTTTTGATCTGTTGCTTAATTGTAGAGCTGTGTGGAGCGCTCTATTCTCTCTCTCTCTCTCTCTCTCTCTCTCTCTCTCTCTCTCTAAACACATAGGCCGCGTGGCTGATCATAACATTCATACATTTTTTACCACACTGGGCAAGCAGGCAGGATTGAGTATTAACTCATTATTTATCGCTTTTTGTGTGCACATTTATACAGTTCTCAGCAGGCAGACCTCAGTTTTACACTGACTGTGCTCTGTCATGCTCCCGCAGATATCATGTTACTGTGATGTTGCAGTGAGGCTAATGTTTATACTAATAATAATAATAATAGCTTGAATTCATATAGCGCCTTTCAAGAGACCCAAGGACGCTTTAGCTTATTGTGGGTGATAAGTCTTTTGGTAAGCATCGATTTAATTAAAAGTTGTGAAGTACTCTGGCAGTCATGATTGATATTGACAAAGATGGCTTCTTTTAACTCCTCTTTAATACCACCTTCATTACCATCCTCAAAAGAGTGTCCCTTGTCTTTGAGGTGTAAGTGAACTGCTGGGTCTGGGCCTGTGGACCTGGCTCTCTCATGCTGTGCCATCCTTTTGCATAGTGGTTGTTTTGTTTCCCCAAGGTATAGGTCTGAGAAATCCTCATTGCATTGGACTGCATAAACCACATTCTGTTTGTGTCTGGCTGTTTTTGTCCTTAGGGTGGACAAGCTCCTGCCGCAGGGGGTTGCTGGGCTTGAATTGTACTACTTTTTGTTGTTTCAAAAAGATTCTCTAGAGTTTTTCTGGAGACTTATCCACAAGGTCAGCGGTTGAATCCCCTGTCTCCCCCATTCCACATACCGAAGTGTCCTTGGGCAAGATACTGAAACCCACACAACTGTGCCGGCAGTTTATGAAAGAGAAAGTGCTGCACATAGATGCACTGTTTGAATGTGTGTATGAAAGAGGGAATGGCAAAACTGTACTGTAAAGGGCTTTGAGTGGTCATCAAGACTAGAAAAGCCTTATATAAATACAGACCATTTACAATTACCATTTTACAATGTGATTTTTTCTTTTGGAGTTTTAAAGCCCTGTTTGCTTTATACAAACATGAAGCTCACCCATGAGGATGTCAGGGGAGAGCACTTTGTCCTTTTTGGATTGTGACATTAAAGAAGACTCAACATTTGGTTCATAGGAAACCCACACAAAGAGATCATCTCTTACTCTTTAATTTACATACTCCACTGGAACACAAGCTGTTGGTCATAGGAACCCTACACAGCAGAGCACAAAGCATACCCACAAGAACCAAGGACAAAGTGAAGGAACAAAATGAAACCAGGGAAGCACTTAACACCCATGGCTACCCAAACTAGTCTAGTTAGGTTGAACTGAAGAAGCCTCTGAGACGTAAAATGTCTTGTAACACAAGCAAGTCAAGTTGCCTATGTGCACTTGTACAACTCCCTAAGATGTTTCTTTTACTGTTAAAGAACCTTAAAAAAATTCCTTAAAATAGAAAAAGAATCCACAATGATTTCGGACACAATGGACCATATTTTAACTTGCATTTAGTTTTTAGTCTAAATCTATTTTGTTACTAGTTCAACAGGAGAAAAAAATACTTGTCGCACCACGTTTTAAATGATTGTT
Source organism: Hippoglossus stenolepis (assembly GCF_022539355.2). Taxonomy (NCBI): domain Eukaryota; kingdom Metazoa; phylum Chordata; class Actinopteri; order Pleuronectiformes; family Pleuronectidae; genus Hippoglossus; species Hippoglossus stenolepis. Next base: position 959,561 of record NC_061491.1, read on the forward strand.
CTTAGTCCTAATCATGTTTTGGATGGAACGTGAAACAGACCAATCAGGGCCATCTTCCATTCCCTCTAAATGTTTTTAGAGCTGTAAACTAAATGATAATACTGTTCTGTGATGGAACATATTAATGGTATTTTTAATTACATTTCTTTCCAAATTCCTAAAAAGCATTTTATGGGTTGAACAAAGCTCAGCACTGTTTCAAACCATCTTGGACCTGTCGATGCTGACATAGAGTCAATCGTTTGGGGCATCTCTAGGTTATGTGATTTGTATTACCATGCAGAGACTACCCCCATCCTCTCTTGCACTTGTAAGATCCAGCTCCATCTCCCTTGCCCCCTCAGCCCCCTGCTCAGTTTTTTTTTAATTTTTCAAAATTATGCAGTGGGTTTGAGGCTCAGAGCTGGTGAAGTTACACTTTAAAAACAGGTGAACTTTCACCTTGGTGGATTTGGAGAATTAGTAGTGAGAGGAAATGGATGCCCATGTATGCAAAGTAAAAGCACATGAGCAGTGTATGTTGTACACCTGCATATGTAGGAGCATGTTAATATATTAATAAAGGGCCATAAAGTAAATAAAAACATATACCATCCATCCTTAAAATCTTTGTGTGATTCCACTGTGATTTAAGAATTTAGAGCAGCACTGACATTTTTTTGCATTGAACACGTTGTATTTCATGATGAAGGTTGGAATGAGTTATAATCCTCCTTTTTTATTTCTTCTTAATAATTAAGTGAACAGTTGTAGAGTTTTAAATGGTAGGAATTATGTTCATATTTTTCTGTTTGGTAACAAATGAGCATATAAAAGTAACCATGAAGCTTTTTTTCACATCTGTATTAATTCCAAAAAAGACAGCAGTGAATCTGTATGGCAATATTAAACTGTCTCCATGCTCTCCCCTAATAGCAGTATTACATCTTTTCAGACAGCGAAAAGTGATACATTGAAAACTGTAATTATAATGTCTAATTGGCATACTTTAATAGAATGAAGTAAATTACTAGAGCTTCATGAAATAATTGAAAAACAAAGCAATTATGTTCTACAGGCACCATTCAGTTTGATAATTGCAGTGCAGCTTGGTCTGACAGCAAACAGAATTAGACTGGGCGGAGTTGGAGGCTTCACTTCTTGTCCTTTCAGTCAAATTCTCACAGTGTCTCTTGTCTTTTATATGACAACCACCAACAAAAAAGAAAAAGAAATAGATTAAGTTACTTCCAAAAAGAGCATTATGTTGACTTCTTATATAATCCATAAGAATTGTCAAATTAATCTATCTATTTTTGCTTTTACTGTATTCTTTCTTCTATATTAAAGCAATATGGATGGTGCTTTGAGGAAAGCTGGGTACCATCTATCTATTCATCAATGGGATAATGGTATTTGGCTGGTTATCACTAGGGAGCAGAAGGGAAATAAGTTTTTGTCATTCGAATGGATTGATCCTTTAAAACTAGACTGCCATGCCAGTTCCCATGCACCTGGGCAGAACAGAATTTCCAAGCCTAAATTACTTAAGACCAAAATTAGCAGGTATATGCGGGTTATTCAAACATGGGAAAACCTGCTAAAAAGGGGATTGACTCCTTTCCCTTTGCCAGCAGAAGAGTATGCCTTTCTGGGTTTTTTCGGATGTTAGTGGGTGTAAGTTTGTTTTTTGACCAGTGGAAAAGGGGCTTCACATGACCATTTGTCCTTGTCTTATGGAGGGAGATCTCTGCAGGCCTCCATAGTGGAGTCGTCTTCACTGTGAGAGTAGGAAAAGTACGTGATCCAGACACATAATGACAAAAAAAAGAACAGACCCTGAGAAACAAATATGAAATTATTAATGGTTCAGAATTAGAGTTCACGATAAAAAAACACCATGGATGTTTAAATAAAAGTCAAGCCATATCAAGGAAATAAACTTAAGCCAGCTGTGCAGCATAGTCTAAAGGTTTAATGATAGTATAATTTGTGGAACCAACTACAACAGGCCAGTGTATATAACATGATAAATACCATAATGTCTTAAGATGTAAAAAAAAGAGGCTAATTATATTGAGAATATAATTATGGTTATGTGTTTCAACATAGCTTGTTGAAACACATTTATTGGCTTTATCTTTTGTACACGGAGACACACATTTCTTGTGTCATGTCAAATACCAACAGTTATCAGGTTTTCATATTAAGTTCAATGCTGTAGTGCATTTTATTTTCATTATTTTTTGGAATATTATTGTCTGAGAGCAGTAATGTTGTTGACAGACCTGTCGCCTTTGTGGCTACATATCCCTACTAATCTGTAATTGCCAGCCAACCTGGATTTGTCTTTCCACCTCACTAATTTTGATTGATGATCGATACATTTTTTATCATAATCCATGCAGTCTCATACTCTCCAGAAACACACTATACAGCTCATAATGGACAAAAAAATCCCTAACTTGTCCATAAATGTACGGATCTTTTGTCCTTGGGATTACCCAAGTGACATCCTGTATAAGAAGGTCCCTGTGACGGTTTTACTAATGGTTCATTGGCAATGATTTTATATTCGTAGAAGGAGGAGGCCGGCTATTCACTGTAGACCTGATTGTTAGCCTATCGTGTTAATGGCTCCTGCTAAACACATCTATTGGACTAATTGTGCTCTTTAATGGTTTATTAACCACAGTAGGTGTTGTTGTCCTTTCATGTGATTGTAATCAGCAGCCCAGCCATTCTCTTGTGGTAGGCTTACATTGAGGCACTGTACACTATCCATAAGGAGGAAAAGGTTGTGTTTGTGGACGTGGCTTGTCAACAATAGTAAATCAGTCAAACTTAACCACATAGGCTACAGGTCGGTCAACAACATTACTGCTCTAAAATATTCACAGAAAAACAATAATGTGAATAGCTAGATTAATAAAACCCAGGCACAATGCATGAAGCGAACGACAAAGATACGCTGATTTGGAACCTACTGGTGATCTGTGAAAAATTAACATCATCAGAAACACAATTGAGAATGCAGTTTAGTTGTGTGGGAGCGTAATGTTTATGGGGACAGGGTTGGGAGAGCAGCACTGCAACACCAGCAGGCTGTGGTGGACAAAACACAGTAAAGACAATTTATATTTATGTACGCTGTAGACTATTATCCAATCAATGTCTTTTAATTTGACAATTTTTCATTAATTTTACATTGCATTAACATTTCAGTATCCTTTAAAAGAGCGACTAAAGCTTTTTGCTGGTGGAACAGAAGCTTTGCTTTCTATGGGTCTCTGGAGATTTGCACAGGTCTACTGAGAGCTCTGTAATGCATGTGACCAGAGGAGACCTTTGTGTAGGTCAGATGTTTTCTAGGCATCTCTGCCCACTTTACCCACCTACTGGGACTCTCAGTGAGAAAGCCTCTGCTTGTCAGTCTACCCCAAATCCTGCAGTGCCCTTTCAGGCTCAGGTGACAACAACTGTGACTAATTGTTTGGAAGGGAGCCATGATGCAGGCCATCACATTACTGTGGTGGGGTCACAGGGAGGATGCAGGGCCAGAGCTCCGATAAAACGCACGGGTGTGATATGAAGGATAAAGCATTTGTCAACATTTTATGAGGTTTCTGGTTGCATCTTTGTGGGCTCTGATTTAACACCAGAGGTCACCTCATCCTCTTGACTGTTTCTTAAAAGTCACATAGCATATTACTTTCATTACCATAACATATCAAATATTTTATCTTCGTTGTTTTTTTGTTTTGTTTTTATCTTGATGATATACAAATACTAGCTGAGCAGAGATGTTATGCGGATAACCTCAACAACAACAGCACATGTTGCATCAATGCAACTCAACGCAATCCACTCTTTACCATCTGTGAATTAACTATCAATAAATCTCGAGAACATACAGTACCTGAAAAATTACATCAGATACATCTTTGCTGTTGTTGTTGGTTGAGCCACTTGAGCTTCTGGTGGGCAAACGGCACTGCAGGGATCTCTTGGAAAGTGAGTTTCTTGCAAGCATCTTCACCACGTTCTCTAAACGCAGAAGAGGGGGATTTACAGGACTTCATGTGAGAACTCCTCATTAGATTTTTCTGTGAGATCTGTCTGAACGACTTTTAGCTTGAGCGCTTGTGATGGAGAAGGTTGAATTTCATCAAGTGATCCAAATATGGAACCACATGATAACAGGTGCCTATATTGTAGGAATTCACAACCCTGTCTCTTTTTAAAGATGACCTTTGGTCTCTGGCGTCAGCCCAATTTGCTGATGAAGACCATTAGATGTGGTTGAAAGAAACGGGAATTAATTGAATTGATTGATTGAAGAATTGATTTTAAATGACTCTGCCTTGCTGTTTTTATCATATATATATATATATATATATATATATATATATATATATATATATAGTCACAAGGTGCTTTAGAAATTAAAATTGAAGAACTGAAGGCCTATTTTTTTATAAGAATAAAGATGTTGAGGATTAGAAAAGAGTAAAAACAGAACAAAACAAATAAAAATCTAACATGATCAGTCATTTGTCAGTAAGATCAAAGCTAGGATAAAAAAAACTTTGCAGGTAAAAGGTTAGAGTGTTGAAGGTGAATTCAGAGTCCAAGTCCCTTATAAAAATGTGTCTTTTAGAGCTTTAAAAGAGAAAAGGGTCTTGCTTGACAGATCTCCACAAGGAGATTGTTCTAAAGAGTGGGGGCCCTAACAGAAAAGTACTGATTTTGTCAGGGATAAATGGGAATAATTTATGTATGTATGTAAACTTTATAACGCATGATGGTTTTATCAGCTACCTGTTATTTTTAAATACGTTCGCAGCAATTCATAAACAGAATTAGGCCTAAAAAAATGCCTTTGGGCGGCACAGTGATGCAGTGGTTAGCACTGTTGCCTCACAGCAAGAAGGTTCCTGATTCAAATCCTGGTTGAGCTGGGATCCTTCTGTGTGGAGTGTGTATGTTCACCCCATGTCTGACTGGGCTTTCTCTGGGTTCTCTGGCTTCCT